>NC_132894.1:17897432-18133190 GCF_030463535.1 Salminus brasiliensis | reverse complement strand
TCACTGGTGAATAGCCCTCTGAGAAAAGCCCTGCTGTGAATTCATTCTCAGATCAGGTGGCTAGAAACAGCTATGTCAGGAAATGCAGTAGTGCTTCAGATGGTTTCCACAACATCACAACAGCAGTGTAAGAAAAATGAGGATGTGTACGATGTGGATATTTCAGACTTGACGCTTGACATATCTTCATCATCAAATGATGGAATTGTTTTGCAGCAGTCTGATGATCAGATATTAATATTGTCTGATACTCACAAGTACTCACTAAAGGAAGGATCGTTTTTGTCTAAAAAAAAAAAAAAAAAAAGAATCAGTTCAGGAGTGTGTCTTATTCTCTCCTGTATCAGCTCTGTCTTCATCTTAGACAGTTGTTGTGATGCTTGTGCTCTGCTCCCTGTGTTATTGTACAGTACTGTCTCACTGATCGTCGTTTGCGTTGCTCTGTGTTTACTCTGGAGGTACTTGGTGACTGCGGAGGAGTGAGATCTCCAGGCGCTCTGCAAGGAGGTCATCAAGCTTTACTGCTATTGTTGTAGAGGCAGTCCAGACTCCACCAACGGAAGACGAGGCTGGAGACTCCTCTAACGCTGGCCATCTTAAATCCAGCACTACCAACGTAGCGGACACAGAGGGTTATCATCTCCACTCCCGCACCGGAGAGGACCTGGAAAAGCAGAGGGCTCCTCCACCACCACAGCCAGTTTTCACATCTACTAACTGCTGCGAGGTCCTCAGCTCTTTGTTGCGCCCTGAGGAGACGCTACAAAGGCCGTTCTTCCCTCATCTTGTGTGGTACCTGTGCATAAAACACAGCACCCAAAGGACCCAACAGCTTCAGGCCGGTGGTACTGGCTTCTCATCTGATGAAATCACTGGAGAGGCTGGTCTTTTAACCACATCCGCCCTCTGGTGAGCCCATCCATGGACTCTCTTCAGTGCCTACCAGTCTGGTGTCAAGGTGGATGATGCTGTCATCTGTCTTCTACACAGAGCTCTTTCTCACCTGGAGAAGCCCGGCAGCACTGTGAGGACACACAACACACCAAAACACAACAACACCACAACACCAAAACACACCACAACACAACACAACACCAAAACACACCACACCACAACACAACACAACACCAAAACACACCACAACACAAAATAACACAACACCAAAAAACAACAGGGAGGGAGGTTCTAGCTAGAGAGCTCGCCCATGCTCATTACCAAGATTCTCAATCTTTCAGAAATGATTAGCTGTCCTGCACTGATTCACATCACACAGCGTTTGAGCTCGTTTAGACTCATTGTGGTGATGAACCCCCAAGTTCAAGATTCCTTCAAAATCTGTTTCATCAAGTTTTGTATGGCTGAAACAGTTAGTGCTGCCATCTGGTGACCAGTTTGTGTCTTGTTTCTCCTCTCTCTCTCTCCCTCTCTCTCTCCCTCTCCCTCTCTCTCTCTCTCTCTCCCTCTCTCTCTCTCTCTCTCTCCCTCTCTCTCTCTCCCTCTCTCTCTCTCCCTCTCTCTGCCGGTGACGTTGATCCAGCTGGTAATTGTGTTATTAGCTGGTAATTGTGTTATTTTCCTATAAATATGGTGATGGTCAGTAGTCTAGCTCTGGTCACATCAGTGTCGGGGTGAGGGTCATTTATTTGTTTATTATTATTATTTGTCTTTTCTGCTGTGTTATATGAGGGAGGAGGTAAGACCGCTGTGTTTAGTGTTTTTCTTTTTCTAGGTTATTTAGTAAGATGGGATGTGCGGTTCTGTTTATTTTGGTCTTCTCTCACGCTGAAGTTTTATGATGTTGACCGTTGTTTGTTTGTGTTGAAAATAATAAAAGATTTCACTTGAGGATCAGATCTGTTGTGCTGGTTCCTTTATTTCTCTCCCCAAAGCTCTAGACCTCAACTTCACTATATTATAAACGGTGTGATGAACGGGGTCAGAAGTTCACTTTTAATGTTGTAAATAAATCAGCCCAGGTTTCAGAAAGCAGTTGTAGCTAATCTACGGCTGTCAGTGGGCTTTAAGTTATATGTTGAGGTGATAAACTAAAGCAGTAATTAATGCTGTTTAATGTAGAAGGAGTTTTCTAATGAACCTAAATGAGCATCTCTTACCAGCCTCAATGATCCACAGCCTCCTACCCTGCTACCTTTGGTCGGTCCTTTCTTAAATAAAAGGTTCAGGAGGAAAAAGATACAAGTGAAACTTTCAGAAACTGGGTGTGAAGAGCCGACAATTATCATTCACAAGCCCTGAAACATGCCAGCAGTCACTGTCCATCAGTTTGCTGGTCAGGTTAAAATGTGCAGTGCTGTGAGTCCAGAAGCAGGATCGGGATCTTCATTTTAGACCAAGTCCATTTACACTGACGTTCCCACAGCTCTGAATGTCTGCTTTTGGAGAAGTTCATCAGTTTAACCTGGAAAGCACAATCCTGCTCATGTCTTTCCCACTGTGGTACAGAACAGAAACACACACAGATATCATGGCTGATGCTCTCTGATGAGGAACCAAGACTGAAAGGGGGAACCCATCCTCCTCCAGTCGACACTGGATCATAATAAAAATCAAAACAGGAATAAAAACAATAACTAAACAAAAAGGTCAATTTTGCATCAAGACAAACAAGATGAGAATGTGAGTGAGAGAGATAAAGTCCATGCAGGTGAACAGTCAGAAGCAGAGTCATGCAGGGAGGTGAGGATGAGTCAATGTGAGGCTCCAGAGCAGGACAGCGGGCAGGAGGGCAGTGGAGAGCCAGGTCAGGTCAGGCGGTACCAGGATGGAGCAGTTGGCCCCGGGCTTCTCAGTACATGTGAAAGAGACAGAAAACAGAAAGGAGGGAAAACACAGAGGGTTAGGAGGAGCACAGGAAAAGGTTACAGGAGAGGTCAGATCAGACTGATGTCCGGCCTGTAAAGGAAGTAGATTAGTGTGCTAGTGAGCTCTCTAGCAGCTGCATTCTGAACTAGTTGGAGCTTTTTTTTTAATGGTTTACATGAACTTCCAACCAGAAGAGCTTTACAGTCATCCAATCTAGAAGTTATGAATGCTGCACCAGCTTCTCTGCGTGATGTAAGGAGAGTACATTACCCAGTTTAGCAATATTACGTAGATGGAAGAAGGCAGTTTTAACCATGTAACAGATGTGTGCATCAAACGAGAGGACAGAGTCAGAAACAGCTCCTAGGCTTTTTACAGTGCTACTGGGTAAGACTGAGAATCCGTCTAAATCTACAGCAATATTTGCATGTTTGGATCAATAAGTAAGACCTCTCTCTGTCTTTCAGACAGGCTGTTATTTTATTAAGGTGGATAAGTAGAGCTGGGTGGCAATGAAAGTCAAGTCAATGCCATGTTTACAGATTATGTTGCCCAGCTGCAGCAAATAAAGAGTAAATACGAGTTCTCTGTTTTAGAGGACGCAGACGGTCATCATACCAAGACACTGACCTTTTCCTAATTAATGCAACATGGTCAAGATTAGAGCGGAGCACAGACAGCAGATCATCTGTTTCATGCTCAGGATCTAGAGGAGGAGATGGGCAGGAGATGGTTAAATCTGGAGGGTTATTAATAAAGACAGTAGCTGTAGAGGTTGCTATGGTACGCTTGCTCATAAAGCGAGGCTGCAGGGGGATCTCCTGGTTTAAGACTACATGGTTAGGTAGTGGTCAGAGATGGAGTCAGGCTGAGAGATGCTGACTATGCTGACTGTCTCAATACCCAGGGTCAGAACTAGGTGTGTATGGTTGCATCTCGGAGTTGGACTTCTAAGATTGATTAAACCAGTTCTGAGGGGTCCTGAGTCTCCAAGTGAATATTGAAATCTCCAACATTTAAAGTCTTATCAGTGGAGAAAGCTCCCTCTGATAAGAAGTCAGCAAATTCACTCAGTGAATGTGTATAAAGTCCAGGAGGACGACAGACTGTAATAAACAGAAGAGAGAGCTGCTTTTTAGAAGCCGGGGAAGAGTCTGCCACTTTCAGACTCAGCGCTAGAAACGATTTCACTTCAGAACCTGAGTTTTGGGTTTATGTCCAGAACTGGATCAGAGACCGAGGCTACTCCACTGCTGTGACCAGACCTGCGAGGAGAACTGCAGGAGTTCAAGCCTGGGGGAGTCGATTCATTCAAAGCAATGATTCATTAGGTTTAACCCCCGTTTCACAAAGACACAGTGAACTGAGGAGGTTTTCAGTAATAATCTCAGTGACAGGGACTGCTTTAGCTTCTAGAGATCCTACATTTAACAGCCCAAACTTAATGCGGGAAACACGAAGCGCTAATGTTGATTTAATCAGGTTGTTACGAGTCGAGCTTCTAAAGAAGAACCGAATCCAAACAGCGGTTCAGAGTCTCGCTCAAAATACCGGAGATCACGTGATCGCCCGAAGTGACGCTTCGCACGTCACTGAACGTAATGACGTCCAAGGCGCGTCACTTTCCCGGGAGCAACGAGCTGAATATGAACTGAAATATGAACTGAAATGAAACAGAAATGTAGAAACTGTGTGAATCTGCTGGACTTTCATTTAAAAACACAACAAAACATGCAGCAGTTTCTCTCTGAAGGTCAGGTGTTGTTTCCAAACCGACTAAAGAGAATAAAAGTGCTTGATAAAGCTCCTCCGTATTGGAGGGTTTTAACTGGAGACGATGTGAAATGAGCTCTAATAAAACACTGAAGTGTTTCTGTTTATTTCTGTGTTCAGCAGATGTTCAGTCTACATGCAGATTAAACAGGGGGGTTTTTCACATCATCAAATATTATCAAACGTGACTATTTTTATTTACGAGGAGAACAAAGCAGTTACACACTCAGATCAAATACATGCAGTTAAATGTAGATAAAATGACATTCAGTGAAGAGAAGAAACGCAGGCAGACATCACTGTATGGAGCTCCCGTCTCAGTCTGGACGAAGCTGATGAACACAAGTGAATCAGGCGATGGAGGTGTAGTGTTTTATTAGAACAGCAGGTGGCGCAGTAGAGCTGAGGAGCTGAGAAGCACTTTGACCTTAACTGTGTTAAAAAGCCTCGGGCTGCTTCCAGAAACCCCCAAATTTACTGCTTTTTCCTACTGATCCTCCTCCTCTCCTCCGGGACCCGGAAACTGGGTTTGTGGCTCCATCATGCCGCCTGTCCAAAAACCGGAGGAGACGAAAGAAGCGGCTTCCAGCGGAGGAGACATGAGAGGATCCCACCCAGGAAGAGTGTTAAAGATTTAGGAGTGAGATCACTGAGTGCTCCCAGAGACCACGGCAAATAGAGGAAGCAGCACACAAGTCCTAAACGCTCAGATTCACTAATATTACTGATCTGATCCAATGAGCAGTAAAGCAGTCCTAGAAATGTAGAGTTTAGAGAGACGAACCCGCTCCCCTGCTTCTCTACACCTGGCTTATTTACTGGAACTGAGCTGAAATGATCTTTATTCAGTGAACAACCGCAAGCACTGTCTGCTCAGTTCAGCTTTATTAATCACCCTATTTCTAACAAGCTGTTCTCATTATATATATATTTTACTTGGGGACAGATGAGGACACTGAACCCCTCATAAGGCAGCTAATAGGGACAACACTGTACCATCACATGTATGTCTTTTAGGAGCTAAGACGTCCCCCTACAGGGATGGACACTGAGCAGGGTGAGGCCACAGCAACCACATGGCGCTGGTTTGGGGCAGTGCATGCCATCCTGGGAGGCAAACCTTCAGTGGCCTCAACCAGTAAAGGCTCAGACACAGAGGGGGCCTACAAAGGGGAAGATGACGCGCCCTCCTGTGCCAAGTCCGACCCTGTGAGCCAGTCAGTCCCCTCCACCAGCAGGAGTGCCTCCTGTCCCCCCTCAGGAAGTCCAGCAGCTAAAAGGAGAAGGCGTACTGACTCTGCAGAGGTGCTGGAGTTTCTGAGAGAGGAAGCTGCCAGAGCTCAACGAGAGGAGGCTCAACATGAACACTTCTGTCCTTGTTTAAAAAAGATTGAAAGAATGTGAGGAGTTATTTGATGAATATTTTATTTGTGTACATAAAATATTTTTAGTTAATCCTTCAAATGAAATCTGATCTGTGTCTGTCTTTTCCTCTTTTGGGTCCATTACTGTCAAATGAAGTGAACTCCCACACTGTGGCCTCATTCTCAGTAGATTAGATATTTAAAGTTAAATAAGCTTGAATAATTATCACACAACTCTTAAATGAAGGAGTCTGGAATAAGCAGCACTTTTCCTAGCGCTGACCTCCCACCAAACTAAGTAATCAGGGGAGAAGGGCCTTGGTAAGAGAGGTGACCAAGAACCCAAACGGTCACTCTGGTTCAAAAAGATCCAGTTTACAGAAACGTCCAGAAGCGCAACCATCACTGCAGCTCTCCACCAATCTGGGCTTTATGGCAGAGTGGTCAGATACAGGAGAGCCCCTAAAGGACCCTCAGACTATAAGAAACAAGGTTCTCTGGTCTGATGCAACCAGGATTGAACTTTTTGGCCTCAGTTCTAAGAGTCATGTCTGGTGGAAACCAGGCCCTGCTCCTCACCTGCCCAACACCATTCTTTCAGTGAAGCTTCAGGCTGTGGGGGTATTTTTCAGGGTCTGGGACAGGGAGACTGGGTCAGGGTTGAGGGAAAGCTGAATGGAGTACAGATATATTCTTAAAGGAAACCTGGTCCAGAGCACTCAGGACCTCAGACGGGGCAAAGGATCACCTTCCAACGAGACAGTGACTCAACACAACACAGGAGTGGCTTAGAGACGACCCTGTGAATGCTCCAGAGTGGACAACTAGAGCCCTGCTTTACACCCTATTAAAATCTTTGAAGAGCCCTGAGAATAGCTGTCCACCGACGCCCTCATCCAACCTTACGGAGAGGATCTGCAGAGAAGAAAGGCCGAAAATCCCCAAATCCAGGTGAGCAAACCTTGCGGCATCATACCCAAGAAGACTGGAGGCTGTAATCACTGCCAAAGGTGCTTCACCTAAGTACTAAGTAAAGGGTCTGAATACTTATGTCACTGCAACATTTTAGTTTTTCTTTTTTTAAATAAATTTGCAGAAATTTATTAGAAAACTCTGTTTTCACTTTGTCATTGCGGGATAAACATGGTGCCAGTGTCTAAAGCTGTATATTTTCCTTCATAATGCCACTTTTATTAAAGATTTATGTTTCCTGATTAAGATTATATTAATAAAATGCCAGAGAAAGAAAAACTATTCCCAGCAACACTCAGTATAGAAGCAATTTTCCTTTATATCTGTTATTATTTACAGTTATTAATTAGAGTTACTTTTAATAATCTTTTAAATAGTTGTAAACACTGTTTTCTTAAACTAGTTTATCATTTTCAGTTTAGAGAGTCAGAAATATTTGTATTCAGGTTTAGGAGGGACTTTTATTTTGACAGGATTTCGTTCGCTACTCTGTCCAAGTGTTGCTAGCTTCACACTGCTAGCTCGTTGCTCGGGTCTGCAGCGGGACCGGGGAACCGACGCGCCTTGAAACGTGATTGCGTAACGAAGCGTCACTTCCGGCGTTCACGTGATCTCCGGTATGTTTGCGCGCGTGTTTGGACGCGGTTCTGCTTTAGAAGCTCGAGCTGTGATTCTTCACAGAGCGTCGAGCGACCGGCCCTCCGACCGGCGTTCAGGTTAGTGAGCTGGACAGTGGGCAGGTGAGTGATTTACATGATTTACTGGATTTAATCATCATTTATTCTGTCATTTCTCTGCTTGTTTTAAACAGTAATAAATCAGTGTCCCTCATAGTGTCTCAGACTAACCCTGCAGTATGGAGACTGTCTGTCCTCCACATGGTTTATAACTGGAGCTTCAGAAAATCTGCTTTAAAAATCTTATTAGAATTGATATAAATTCTTTTGCTACACCATCATTCAATACTACTGCTCTTAATGATATTCAGGGATTGTGCTGCTGCTGCCTCCATCCTAAGAGTAGGAAAACTGGTAAATGATCATGGACCCAGATTATCAGTGTTATCCTCCTGATTTCAGTGTAAAGCCATTTTCATCTAGAGAACGTTTCTGCTCCATCTACAGTTTTTAATCTTAGACCCTCCTTCCCCTCACTGCATGCTCAGCTTCTGGGAGAGGGGTCAGAGTAAATGTGTCATATTCAATGAGGGAAGTCCTCTCCTCTTTCATAGCCTCAACCCAGAATGTTGATTTAGCTGAATCTCTCTAAAGCTCTGTGGTTCATTACAGACCCTGTAGCAGTACAGGTCTTGAGCAAGACCTTTACGTACTTTTGCCCACCGCTCCAGGCACGTGTGTTCACAGCACAGCTGGGTTACAGAGGGAAGCCAAATTCCATCAGTCAAAAAATGTCAAATGGTGAATCTGGTGTTCTTGTCTTGTACGTTTTGTTACTTTGAAACAATGCGCAGAGAAGCAAATCCCACTATCACAGTTTTGGAGGTTCCACCGAGATCCCAATATTCCTCTGGGTCCAGAGTTTTCAGAGACAGGATCAGAAACTGACAGAGGCGGCCGCCGTCATCCCAATGAGTGATTCTGAGTCAATTCAGGCGCTCTACTGACTCTGAGACTCTGTACCTGAGGTGACCTTAAGTAAATTAATTAGACCGCTTGTCTTAGGAATTACGGGTCGCCATATTCTTAGACCTTGAGGTTACTTTAACCCGGATCCCTTTTGATATTTTAAGTTTCATATTTGTTTTAGACCATTGACTTTTTGACGTGATCCGGACTCAAAGGACGAAGATGTCCAAAGCAGCAAAGAAACACTTAAATTTCAGTACCCCTATCCGTCAGTAGGGACACAATTCTAACAGTGGATGTTTCAGGCTTACCACTCACAGAACATTTCTGCAGGAAGTTCAGGTAAATCTCTTCATAAGCTCCAGCTTGTTCAGAATGCTGCTGCCAGGGTACGAACTTGAGCTAGGAAATCTGATCATATTAGTCCAATTCTTTCATCCTTACACTGGTTACCTGTTAAATTCAGTACAGATCATAAAATACTTCTAAACCCCACATTATCTGGAGGAACTTCTTACACCTTACAGCCCTCCACGTACACTTCGCTCGCAAGATGCTGGCCTATTATCAGTCCCACGTATTAGAAAAAACAGTGCAGGAGGAAGAGCGTTCTTTTACAAAGCCCCCAACTTTGGAACAAGCTCCCTGTTAATATCCGGGAATCAGACACACTCTCAGTCTTTAAATCTAGATGATAAACTTCTCTCTTTAACACCAGCTTTCAGAGAACTCTCCAGTTCTGTGTTCTGTCCTGCTCTGATTACATTTCACCACTGTTCTGTCCTGCTCTGATTACAGGCTTTTTATCACTATTATTGTGGTTGTGTCTCTAACTATTTCTGCTACAGGTCTCTCACTAAACGTAAAGCTTGTTCTAATCGTCATCTTTTTCTCTCTCTCCCCTCATGTCCTGAGCTCCCTGTCTGGAGCTGCTTGTCTGGAGTTTCCCTCCCCACCCCCACTGGATCTATAGGAGCAGCTAGGTCAGTATGTATTAGTTCAAGTACTGCTTTTGCTCATGCATCAGGTTCTGTTTCTACTCTGAGCAGATTTGTCTTGTCTGCAGACTTCACAGTTCAGTTCATCAATCTTACCCTTGATCTTCATGCTTCATCAGGTAATAAAGCCTATTGTACTCTTTAATGGTGAACTTGGTACCACTTTTGTGGCTTTGTCTTCTTTATTTGAGCCAGTTGTTGTGATGCTTGTGCTCTCTGCTCCCTGTTACTGTACAGTATTCTCTCACTGACCATTGTTTGCGTTTTTGTCTGTGTTTTTACACAGAGGCAACCACAGAGGAATAAGCTACCCAGGAGGTTGTCAAGCTTGTGCGGCAGACCCAGCTGCTGTTGTAGAGGCAGTCCAAATTCCACCGACTGAAGACGAGGTGTGACCATCTTAATTCCAGCTCTACCAGCGAGGCAGACACAGAAGGTCATCATTTCCTCTCCTGCACCTGAAAGGGCCTGGAAATGTCAGTGTGGCTGGGAAAAGTCTGGAGGACTCTTCCACCACCACAGCTGTTTTCACCTGGATGTCGCCAGGTGGCTTTGGCACCATTGTTCTCCACTATTCTCCATCTGATGCAGCGTGGCCCTGAAAAAGCACTGCAGTACTCTTCTGTCCTCTTTTCGGAAAAAAACAGACACTCGGACCATCGGCTTCGGGCCACTGCTGGCTGTGGGATAGGTCCGTCTGCACTGACTTTGTAGAGAACTGGAAGAGCTTTCGGCTGCGTCCGGTCCTCTAACACAGAGATGGTCCATCGTTCTCTCCGGGAACATCAAGAAGGTTTAAGGCCTGGACTGACTGACCCTTCCCATTCACACTGTCAGGTTAGTGAACTGCGTAGTTGGCAGGTAAGTGATTTACATGATTTACTTGATTCCACCCATTTATTCAGTCACTTTTCTGCTTGTATTAAAAAGTAATATCAGTGTCACTCATAATATTTCAGACAAATCCTGCAGTATCAAGACTGTCATGGTTTGTAGTTGTAACGTTGGAAAATCTGCTTTAAAAATATTATTAGATTTTGTAGGGGCCAGTGGTGGCTCCGCGTTTAGAGCTCCTGGCTATTTGACAGTGTTGTGTGTTCGATCCCTGGGCTCGGCAAACTGCCACTCTTGAGCAAGACCTTTACGTACTTTTGCCCACCGCTCCAGGCACGTGTGTTCACAGCACAGCTGGGTTACAGAGGGAAGCCAAATTCCATCAGTCAAAAAATGTCAAATGGTGAATCTGCTTTTCTTGTCTTGTACGTTTTGTTACTTTGAAACAATGCGCAGAGAAGCAAATCAGACTACCACAGTTTGAGGTTCCACCGAGATCCCAATATTCCTCTGGGTCCAGAGTTTTCAGAGACAGGATCAGAAAGCGACAGAGGCGGCCGCCGTCATCCCAATGAGTGATTCTGAGTCAATTCAGGCGCTCTACTGACTCTGAGACTCTGTACCCGAGGTGACCTTAAGTAAATTAATTAGACCGCTTGTCTTAGGAATTACGGGTCGCCATATTCTTAGACCTTGAGGTTACTTTAACCCGGATCCCGGATTCAGGCTTACCACTCAGAGAACATTTCTGCAGTCCTGTGAAGGTGAAATTGGGTAATACCTTTTTCAGTGGTATGAAAAAGTTTGGGCACCCCTGATCATTTTGATGATTTTCCTTTATAAATCATTGGTTGTGCTGATCAGTAATTTCAGTTAAATATATCATGAAGCCTATGAACACAGTGATATTTGAGAAGAGAAATGAAGTTTATAGGATTTATAGAAAGTGTGCAATAATTATTCAAACAAAATTAGGCAGGTGCATAAATGTGGGCACCCTCAGAACCTCAAGGCTGGACTACTGCAGTGCTGTAGGCTGGAAGTTCAGGTAAATCTCTTCATAAGCTCCAGCTTGTTCAGAATGCTGCTGCCAGGGTACGAACTAGAGCTAGGACATTTGATCATATTAGTCAAATTCTTTCATCCTTACACTGATTACCTGTTAAATTCAGTACAGATCATAAAATACTTCTAAAATATTAATCTCTCAATGGTCTTGACCCCACATTATCTGGAGGAACTTCTTACACCTTACAGCCCTCCACGTACACTCCGCTCGCAAGATGCTGGCCTATTATCAGTCCCACGTATTAGAAAAAACAGTGCAGGAGGAAGAGCGTTCTTTTACAAAGCCCCCAACTTTGGAACAAGCTCCCTGTTAATATCCGGGAATCAGACACACTCTCAGTCTTTAAATCTAGATGAAAAACTTCTCTCTCTAACACCAGCTTTCAGAGAACTCTCCAGTTCTGTGTTCTGTCCTGCTCTGATTACATTTCACCACTGTTCTGTCCTGCTCTGATTACAGGCTTTTTATCACTATTATTGTGGTTGTGTCTCTAACTATTTCTGCTACAGGTCTCTCACTAAACGTAAAGCTTGTTCTAATCGTCATCTTTTTCTCTCTCTCCCCTCGTGTCCTGAGCTCCCTGTCTGGAGCTGCTTGTCTGGAGTTTCCCTCCCCACCCCCACTGGATCTATAGGAGCAGATAGGTCAGTATGTACTAGTTCAAGTACTGCTTTTGCTCATGCATCAGGTTCTGTTTCTACTCTGAGCAGATTTGTCTTGTCTGCAGACTTCACAGTTCAGTTCATCAATCTTACCCTTGATTTTCATGCTCTCTACTGCATATTGTGAAACATCATAATTACAGTGAACAAGGATTTCATGCTGTTTGAATATTGTAACACACTGCAACCATCACCACTGTGATCATTGACCACATTCAGGTAATAAAGCCTGTTGTTCTCTTTAATGGGGAACTTGGTACCACTTTTGTGGCTTTGTCTTCATCTGAGCCAGTTGTTGTAATCCTTGTGCTCTCTGCTCCCTGTTATTGCGTTTCTGTCTGTTTCTGTCCGCCTGCTCAGGTACGAGCTCTCCAGGAGGTCGTCAAGCTTGTACGGTCGATCCAGCTGCTGTTTTAGAGGCAGTCAAACTTCGCTGACGAGGCTGGAGGCTGCCCGTGACTCCTCTAACGTGACCATCTTAATTCCAACACTACCGGCGCCACAGACACAGAGGGTCGTCATCTCCACTCCCGCATCTGAGAGAGCCTGGAACTGTCTGTGTGGCTGGAAAAAGCAGAGGGCTCTTCCACCACAGCAAGTTCTCACCTCTGCTAACTGGTTCAAGGACCTCAGCTCTTCACCTGCTCCGGCACAGAGGAAGACTCCTTAGGGCGGTGTTCTCACTGTTGAAGATTCTTCTGTAAAACCCTCAAAGTATCGACCCTAAAGAGTAACGCCACGTTCTCCTTTTTACCAGGTGCTCGCTTCCTGGATGTTGCCAGGTGGGTTTGGCACCATCGTTCTACACTGTTCTCCTCCTGATGCAGCATGGTCCTGAAGAAGCACTGCCGTACGCTTCTGGACACTGTTCGGGAAAAGCCAGACATCAGGATCATCGTCTTCAGCCCCCTGACCACTTATAGACCAGTAAGGGAGCCGTTTCCTCAGCTCTTCTCGCTCCACTGCTGGCTGTGGGACAGGTCCGTCTGCTCTGTCTTTGTGGACAGCTGGGAGAGCTTTTGGCTGCGCCTGGTCCTCTACCTCAGAGATGATACTTCACCTGTGCCGCCTGGGGTCCATCGTTCTCTCCAGGAGCATCAAGAAGGTGCCAGGCCAGGACTGACTGGCCCTTCCCAGTCACACTGTCAGGTTAGTGAACTGCATAGTTGGCAGGTAAGTGATTTACATGATTTACTTGATTCCACCCATTTATTCTATCACTTTTCTGCTTGTATTAAAAAGTAATGTCAGTGTCACTCATAGTATTTCAGACAAATTCTGCAGTGTTGAGACGGTCATGGTTTGTAATTGTAACGTTGGAAAATCTGCTTTATAAATCTTTTTTATATTTATATAAATTCTTCCATCTTTCCGAGTACAAGCAGTTCTGCATTGAGTTTGGGCTGTTAAATATACAGTGGGGCAAAAAAGTATTTAGTCAGCCACTGATTGTGCAAGTTCTCTTACTTAGAAAGATATGAGAGGTCTGTAATTTATCATAGGTTCATTTCAACTTTGAGAGACAAAACAAAAAATAAAAAAAATCCAGGAAATCACATTGTAGGATTTATGAAGAATTTATTTGTAAATTATGGTAAGTTTTTCTGGACTAGTCAAGGTTTCTGGCTCTCACTGACTTGATTGAAGCTCTTCTGTCCTCCACTTGTTACCTGTATTAATGGCACCTGTTTGACCTCGTTATCTGTATAGCACACCTGTCCACAGCCTCAAACAGTCAGACTCCAAACCTCCAACCTGCTTAAGCCAGTACATGTCCAGACCCGTCTGAAGTGAACCACCTTAATTCACTAGATCTCTGTGAAACTAAATCAAGGGTGTAGGTCTGTTAATTACATTGGTGGGGGTCATAAAATCAGTTCACACAGGGTCTCCTGGAAGCTGAGTGTTTCTGTATTTATGATGACCTTAAAACTCTAACTAAAACTACAGGTAATTTCTGAATATGAAGTGTCCAAAATACAAGTGTCCAAAGAAACACATAGGGTAAGAGAGTAAATGTAAATGACTGCAGAATTTTAAATAGTGAAATAGATTTCAGACTGTGTGCTAACCAGCCAATTAATCCTCAGAGTCCATATTGACTATTTAAGTCAAGACAGGTTGCCAAGTAGTATTAAATTTACCACTGCACCCAATTTTAGGTAGGAGGGTTTTCTCTTTCCCTTTAAGTACTCTAAGTAGTCTTAGCCAGAACCATTTGAACAAGATTTCAGTGTAACTGACAGTTCGACAAGGTTTTTCTTGATCAGACTCAGTTCTGAAGTCTTCCTCCGGCGTTACGTTTACTGCAGGATTAAAGTGTTTCCCTACATTCCTAAGGCTGACCGATCGAGTTGATTATTTAAGCGCAGAGATGCAAATCCCACTACCTCAGTTTTGGAGGTTCCACCAAGATCCCAATATTCCTCTGGGTCCAGAGTTTTCAGAGACAGGATCAGAAAGCGACAGAGGCGGCCGCCGTCATCCCAATGAGTGATTGAGTCCATTCAGGCGCTCTACTGACTCTGAGACTCTGTACCCGAGGTGACTGTAAGTAAATGAAGTAGACCGCTTGCCTTATACATTTAGAAGAGACGGGACGCCGTATTCATTTCAGTCTCACAGTTGACTTGGCAACCTCTTGTTGGCAAATTGTAATAAATTTGGATCCCTGAAAAATTCTCTGGTTTAAACAACCCTGAGAATCTAAATATTCAGGACATTTAGTTCTGCACTTGCCACACAGACACCAGACTGTACTGTGGGTAGCAAGTGTTAGTCATGGAATGCTGTTCTTTTTCCTCCATGTATACCACCCCTAATGTCCAAATTACTCAATTTTACTTTCATCAGTCCACAGCACCTTATTCTTAAATGAAGCTGGCTTGTCCAACTGTGCTTTAGCAGACCTCCAGCGACTCTGTTTGTGGCGTGTGCAGAAAAGGCTGCTTCTGCATTACTCTCCCATACAGCCTCTCCTTGTGTAAAGTGCGCTGAGTAGTTGAACGATGCGCAGTGACTCCATCTGCAGCATGATGATGTAGGTCTTTGGAGCTGGTCTGTGGGTTGACTATGACTGTACTTACCATCCTTCACCTCTGCCTATCTGAGATTTTTCTTGACCTGCCACTTCGGGCCGTAACTAGAACTGTGCCTATGGTCTTCAGTTTCCTCACCATGTTCCTCACAGTGAAGACTGACAGCTGAAATCTGAGAGCTTTTTGTAGGCTGGAAGTCCAGGTAAATCTCTTCATAAGCTCCAGCTTGTTCAGAATGCTGCTGCCAGGGTACGAACTAGAGCTAGGAAATCTGATCATATTAGTCCAGTTCTTTTATCCTTACACTAATTAGCTGTTAAATTCAGTACAGATCATAAAATACTTCTAACATATTAATCTCTCAATGGTCTTGACCCCACATTATCTGGAGGAACTTCTTACACCTTACAACCCTCCACGTACACTCCGCTCACAAGATGCTGGCCTATTATCAGTCCCACGTATTAGAAAAAACAGTGCAGGAGGAAGAGCGTTCTTTTATAAAGCCCCCAACTTTGGAACAAGCTTCCTGTTGATATCTGGGAATCAGACACACACTCAGTCTTTAAATCTAGATGAACAACTTCTCTCCAGTTCTGTGTTCTGTCCTGCTCTGATTACATTTCACCACTGTTCTGTCCTGCTCTGATTACAGGCTTTTTATTACTATTATTGTGGTTGTGTCTCTAACTATTTCTGCTACAGGTCTCTCACTAAACGTAAAGCTTGTTCTAATCTTCATCTTTTTCTCTCTCTTCTCATGTCCTGAGCTGCCTGCCTGGAGTTGCCCTTTTTTGGTTCCGTTCCGGTGTCTTGGTATCAGGCCTGTCCCACTACTCAGCAGAGTTCCAACACAACCATCCTAACCCCTCTCTGTCTCTCTCTTTTACATGTACTGAGATGCCCTGCTGTCCAGTCTGGAGGTGTCCATTCGTCTATGTTCCGGAATCAGACCTTCATTATCTCTCTGTCCAGCACCTACTCACACTCCTTCTTCATAACTGTATATTGTTATTCCTTTTCTGATTATTACACAGTGCTTGAAGTTGGAGCGGAGCAGAGTTCTGTTATTCACTACGTCTGCGGTTTTGCTTCTATGCCTTTGAACTCTTCAGCGAGTGTGGACTTGAGTTCTGAACCGAGAAGCTCGGAGATGTTCATTTCAAAACACAGAGAACCTCCTCATCCCTCCATGTCTGTTAGGCCTAGCAGATCAACCTCGCCATCTAAGCTGTTTGCAGTGTTTCTTCTCTTGTATAGAAATTGAGATTTTTAGCCATTATATAAACCAGTGAGTTTTTGGCTGTAGATCCAAATTAGTGATCCTCTGAAAACTTTCTGATGTTGTACAGCGCTAAATTTCAGTCTTTTATGGGAGCTTCTTGGTCGAGGCTTCTCAGCTTCACCTCCATTGCCTGAGTCACTTGTGTTTCTATAAGCTTTGTCCAAACTGAAACAGGAGCACCATACAGTGATGTCTGCCTGTGTTTGTTCTCTTAATTGAACGTTAGTTTTTTTATGTAATCTCTCATATGTCTGTTTATATTCAGCTCGTTATGCTCAGGTCTACAGTGGGACCGGGGAATTGAGGCGCTTGACTTCTTAAACCGAAGCGTCACCACCTCAGCTCTTCTACTTTGCCTTCACCTGCTTCATCCCTCAAGGACAACCCCTCAGGGCAGTGTTCTCATTGATGGAGATTCTACTGAAACCACTTAAGCATCGAGCCCAAAGAGTAACACCACAGTCTCCTGTTTTCCAGATGCCGTGTTCTGGACTTCGTCAGGCGGCTTCCCTTCACACTGCGACAGCGAGATGCCTTTGGCACAATCATTCTCTACTGTTCGCAGCGAGTTCCTGACGTTGGTGAACTGAATAGTTGGCAGGTAAGTAATTTTACATCATTTTTTCTATTTTAATAACCATTTATTCTGTCATTTCTCTGCTTGTATTAATAATTAATTTGGTCAGTGTCTGTATCTTCAGTATCTCGCACCCAGTCAGCTAAGTACTGAGGTGCTTTCCTCTCTCTTTGAAAAGTGTGTACTATGTCTGTCTCCCTCTGAGCACCATCTTGAGCATCAGGTTTAGACTCTTGAACCTCTTCTGGAGTCTGATCAACACTGTTGGCTGTTGGAATGGGGGGTACACCCCTCTCACCTTGGGATCATCAGCTGCCATTGACTGGTCAGTCTGGGTTTGTTGTTCTTTAACACCCTTTGTATGAAATTTCGCAAGCCTGTGTTTAAGCACTTTCCCTGTGTCTGGATATTAGACTAGGCATGCTGGACTGTTTTTTTTGGGTTTTTCCTCTTTCCCTTTAAGTAATCTAAGCAGTCTTAGCCAGCACCTTTTGAACAAGATTTCAGTGTAACTGACTGTACAGCAAGGTTTTTCAGACGAAGTCCTGAAGTCTTCCTCCGGTGTTACGTTTACTGCAGGATTAAAGTGTTTCTCTACATTCCTAAGACTGACTGATCGAGTTGATTCTTTAAGCACGGAGAAGTAAATCCCACTACCACAGTTTTGGAGGTTCCACAGAGATCCCAATATTCCTCTGGGTCCAGAGTTTTCAGAGACAGGATCAAAAACCGACAGAGGCGGCCGCCGTCATCCCAATGAGTGATTCTGAGTCCATTCAGGCGCTCTACTGACTCCGAGACTCTGTACCCGAGGTGACTGTGTAAATTAATTAGGCCTTACGAATTTAGAATAAACAGGAGGAGACGGACGCTGTATTCTTAGACCTTCAGGTTACTTTAACCCGAATCCCTTTTGATATTTTAATTTTAACATTGACTTTTTGCAGCTATCCGGACTCAAAGGATGAAGATGTCCAAAGCATTGCCTTAAGATCATTTCAGTCTCATAGTGGTCTGAACTGGGAATTTCTCGGGATCCAGATTTGTTTTAAATTCTAAGATTCTAGAAAGATTCTAAGATATTGTCTTGAAATAGTTTTATTCTCAGTTTAAATTTTTCAGGGATCCAAATTTATTACAAATTAAGTTTTAAGGACATTTAATTATTCATTACTGTTCAACCTAGAGAATTTTGTAAAGGGATCTGCACTTATTTTTTAGAAAATTGAAAGATTCTGAAGCAAGGTTTTGGAAATAAATGTTTTTCAGGGCTGTTCAAATTAGACATTTTGAGGGTTCTAAGACAAGGGGGTTTATAATACCCAAAGAGTTTAGACTATACACGTGACATTAATACATAGTTACAGTTATGATTAGTAGCGCTTTATTAAGCATAAAGGTATCTGCTATAGATAGAGATATATTTATCCCCACCCCCCCCCAGCAAGCAAAACAGCTGATGGGCCTTACCATGCTCAATGTCCTGTGTCTACCTGTGACCATGTTGAATGCCTAAAATAATTGACATATAAACCCAGTAATTCTATCCTATTCTATCTGCTTTTAAAACTGATTTGACACGAACAGTTGAGGGCCTACTTTATAGTCTTTAATATCAGCTGTTGTCTTTATCTGAGACAGTTGTTGTGATGTACTGTGTTACTGTACAGTACTCTGTCTCGCTGACCGTTGTTTGCGTTTGTCTGTGTTTACTCTGGAGTAACTTGGTGACCGCGGAGGAGCGAGATCTCCAGATGCTCTGCAAGGAGGTCATCAAGCTTGACTGCTGCTGCTGCTGTAGAGGCAGTCCAAACTCCAACGGAAGACGAGGCTGGAGTCTGTTCGTGACTCCTCCAACGATGGTCATCTTAAATCCAGCACTACCGGCATGGCGGACACAGAGGGTTGTTGTCTCCACTCCTGCACCAGAGAGGGCCTGGGGCCGTCGTCGTGGCCTGGAAAAGCAGAGGGCTCCTCCACCACCACAGCTGCTTTTCATCTAAATGTACTGGCGTGAGGTTATCAGTTCTTCAACTTCACCTTTTTCCTTAAAATGTTTTTTTTTTTTTTTTTTCCCTCCAGGAGTCCTGGACATTGCCAACTTTCTCCACTTTTTCTCTACCCGATGCAGTGAGGCCCTTAAGGAGCACTGCCACACACTTCTGGACACCACTCGGAAAAAGACAGGACCCTAGATTAGGCAGCTGGATAGTGGGCAGGTAATAATATTTCTGTCATTTCTCTGCTTGTTTTAAAAAGTAATAAATCAGTGTCCCTCATAGTGTCTCAGACTAACCCTGCAGTATGGAGATTCTGTCCTTCACATGGTTTATAATTAGAGCTTCAGAAAATTTGCTTTAAAAATCTTATTAGAATTGATATAAATTATTTTACTACACCATCATTTAATACTACTGCTCTTATTCTGTTTATTTCAGAGTCTTTATTCATCAGTCTGTTCTCAATTCTTCCTCACTTATTCATCCTTCACCCATAACGCTGTCATATTTCTAATGCCCAGTGCTCCATGCTTTAGCCTCCCCCCCTTTACTGGATCTATAGGAGCAGCTAGGTCAGCCTGTACTAGTTCAAGTACTGCTTTTGCTCGTGCATCAGGTTGTTACTACTCTGAGCAGATTTCTCTTGTATGCAGACTTCACAGTTCAGTTAATCAATCCTACCCTTGATCTTCATGCTCTCTACTGCATAATGTGAAACATCATAATTACAGTGAACAAGGATTTCATGCTGTTTGAATATTGTAACACACTGCAACCATCAGCACTGTGATCATTGGCCACATTCAGGTAATAAAGCCTATTGTACTTGGTACCGTATTTTTGGCTGTTCATCACGTCCTTGGTGAGAGTTCAGAGGCTGTCGCCGTTTCCTTCTGAATGCATCGACTCCTCAAGGTTTAGCTATTGCAGTTACTCATGTGGAAGTGGTCGTGGCGGAGTCCCCGCAATTCAGTTCACTTCTATGCACAACCCAAATCTCAGGTTCTGAAGCTAAATACTCGACAGCTAGTGTCTTATTAACCTTCCAGATTTCTCCACCTCCTTTCAATTTCACCCTAAAGATCTAGAGCATGTAACAGATGATCTGCAGACTGTGATCCGTTCTAGCCTTGGCAGTGTTGTTCCACAACAAATTTGGTAGAAAAGCCTAGCACTGTGGTTTAATGAACAGATATGTACTCTGAAACCGATCACTGCTGAATTGAACTGCAGAACAGAATTAGAAATCTGAGTCGAGTGGTATCAGTTTGGTCGAGCGACCATCCCTACTTTAAGATAAAGAAGACAAAGCTGATATGAAAGATTATAGTCAGCTTTTGTGATCCTTTTGTGCTCTCTGCTCCCTGTGTTACTGTGCAGTTTGCATTTCTGTCTGTGTTTTTACTCAGAGGTGACCACGGAGGAACAAGCTCTTCAGGAGTTCGTCAAGCTGCAATATTGAGACTTCCATGGTTTGTAATTGTAACGTCGGAAAATCTGCTTTAAACGTTTTAATAGAATTTATATAAATTCTTCCATCTTTCAGGGTACAAGCAGTTCTGCATTGTGTTTGGGCTGTTAAATATACAGTGTGGCAAAAAAGTATTCAGTCAGCCGCTGATTGCAAGTTCTCTTACTTAGAAAGATGAGAGAGGTCTGTAATTTTATTTAAAAAAAAACAGGAAATCGCATGGTAGGATTTTTAAAGAATGTATTTGTAAATTATGGTGGAAAATAAGTATTTGGTCACCCACAAACAAGATTTCTGGCTCTCACAGACCTGTAACTTTTTTAAGATGCTCTCTCTGTGAAACTAAATCAAGGGTGTAGGTCTATTTATTACATTGGTGGGGGTCATAAAATCGGATCACACAGAGTCTCCTGGAAGCCGAGTGTTTCTGTATTTATGATGAACTTTAAATCTCTAACTGTAAAAATACAGGTAATTTCTGAATATGAAGTTATAAAAGCTCATACAAGTGTCCAAAGAAACACAAAGGGTAAGAGAGTAAATGTAAATGACTGCAGAATTTTAAATAGTGAAATAGATTTCAGACTGGGTGCTAACCAGCCAATTAATCCTCAGAGTCCATATTGTCTATTTAAGTTCCAGCAAGATCCCAATATTCCTCTGGGTCCAGAGTTTTCAGAGACAGGATCAGAAACGGACAGAGGCGGCCGCCGTCATCCCAATGAGTGATTCTGAGTCAATTCGGGCGCTCTACTGACTCCGACACTCTGTACCCGAGGTGACTAAGTAAATTAATTAGACCACTTGCCTTACGAATTTAGAATAAACGGGAGGAGACGAGACGCCGTATTCTTAGACCTTCAGGTTACTTTAACCCGGATCCCTTTGATATTTTAATTTTCAAATGTGTTTTTCTACCACTGACCAAAGCCTTAAAATAATTTCAGTCTCACAGAATTTTCCAATTTAAAACAAATCTGGATCCCAGTGAAGACAACTAAGATATTGTCTTGGAATATTTTGATTCTCAGTGTTGTTTAAAGCAGAGAATTTTTCAGGGATCCAAATTTAGTTTGTAGCCAAGTGAGAATAATGAGACTGAAACTAATGACTTACCAGTTTTTGTTGATATTCCAAAACATTTCTCAGTCTCAGAATGAATGATATTGGGTGAATGAAGGGGGCATCTCTGGTTAAAGTGCTGCAAGCAAAACAGCTGATAGGCCTCATCATGCTCAATGTCCCATGTCCCAGGAAGCAGAAGAAGGGTTATCCACAAGGATAAATTCCCTTTTGGAAAATGAAACCATGGTTGCATGTGAATCTTCACTGGTGAATAGCCCTCTGAGAAAAGCCCTGCTGTGAATTCATTCTCAGATCAGGTGGCTAGAAACAGCTATGTCAGGAAATGCAGTAGTGCTTCAGATGGTTTCCACAACATCACAACAGCAGTGTAAGAAAAATGAGGATGTGTACGATGTGGATATTTCAGACTTGACGCTTGACATATCTTCATCATCAAATGATGGAATTGTTTTGCAGCAGTCTGATGATCAGATATTAATATTGTCTGATACTCACAAGTACTCACTAAAGGAAGGATCGTTTTTGTCTAAAAAAAAAAAAAAAAAAAGAATCAGTTCAGGAGTGTGTCTTATTCTCTCCTGTATCAGCTCTGTCTTCATCTTAGACAGTTGTTGTGATGCTTGTGCTCTGCTCCCTGTGTTATTGTACAGTACTGTCTCACTGATCGTCGTTTGCGTTGCTCTGTGTTTACTCTGGAGGTACTTGGTGACTGCGGAGGAGTGAGATCTCCAGGCGCTCTGCAAGGAGGTCATCAAGCTTTACTGCTATTGTTGTAGAGGCAGTCCAGACTCCACCAACGGAAGACGAGGCTGGAGACTCCTCTAACGCTGGCCATCTTAAATCCAGCACTACCAACGTAGCGGACACAGAGGGTTATCATCTCCACTCCCGCACCGGAGAGGACCTGGAAAAGCAGAGGGCTCCTCCACCACCACAGCCAGTTTTCACATCTACTAACTGCTGCGAGGTCCTCAGCTCTTTGTTGCGCCCTGAGGAGACGCTACAAAGGCCGTTCTTCCCTCATCTTGTGTGGTACCTGTGCATAAAACACAGCACCCAAAGGACCCAACAGCTTCAGGCCGGTGGTACTGGCTTCTCATCTGATGAAATCACTGGAGAGGCTGGTCTTTTAACCACATCCGCCCTCTGGTGAGCCCATCCATGGACTCTCTTCAGTGCCTACCAGTCTGGTGTCAAGGTGGATGATGCTGTCATCTGTCTTCTACACAGAGCTCTTTCTCACCTGGAGAAGCCCGGCAGCACTGTGAGGACACACAACACACCAAAACACAACAACACCACAACACCAAAACACACCACAACACAACACAACACCAAAACACACCACACCACAACACAACACAACACCAAAACACACCACAACACAAAATAACACAACACCAAAAAACAACAGGGAGGGAGGTTCTAGCTAGAGAGCTCGCCCATGCTCATTACCAAGATTCTCAATCTTTCAGAAATGATTAGCTGTCCTGCACTGATTCACATCACACAGCGTTTGAGCTCGTTTAGACTCATTGTGGTGATGAACCCCCAAGTTCAAGATTCCTTCAAAATCTGTTTCATCAAGTTTTGTATGGCTGAAACAGTTAGTGCTGCCATCTGGTGACCAGTTTGTGTCTTGTTTCTCCTCTCTCTCTCTCCCTCTCTCTCTCCCTCTCCCTCTCTCTCTCTCTCTCTCCTCTCTCTCTCTCTCTCTCTCTCCTCTCTCTCTCTCCCTCTCTCTCTCTCCCTCTCTCTGCCGGTGACGTTGATCCAGCTGGTAATTGTGTTATTAGCTGGTAATTGTGTTATTTTCCTATAAATATGGTGATGGTCAGTAGTCTAGCTCTGGTCACATCAGTGTCGGGGTGAGGGTCATTTATTTGTTTATTATTATTATTTGTCTTTTCTGCTGTGTTATATGAGGGAGGAGGTAAGACCGCTGTGTTTAGTGTTTTTCTTTTTCTAGGTTATTTAGTAAGATGGGATGTGCGGTTCTGTTTATTTTGGTCTTCTCTCACGCTGAAGTTTTATGATGTTGACCGTTGTTTGTTTGTGTTGAAAATAATAAAAGATTTCACTTGAGGATCAGATCTGTTGTGCTGGTTCCTTTATTTCTCTCCCCAAAGCTCTAGACCTCAACTTCACTATATTATAAACGGTGTGATGAACGGGGTCAGAAGTTCACTTTTAATGTTGTAAATAAATCAGCCCAGGTTTCAGAAAGCAGTTGTAGCTAATCTACGGCTGTCAGTGGGCTTTAAGTTATATGTTGAGGTGATAAACTAAAGCAGTAATTAATGCTGTTTAATGTAGAAGGAGTTTTCTAATGAACCTAAATGAGCATCTCTTACCAGCCTCAATGATCCACAGCCTCCTACCCTGCTACCTTTGGTCGGTCCTTTCTTAAATAAAAGGTTCAGGAGGAAAAAGATACAAGTGAAACTTTCAGAAACTGGGTGTGAAGAGCCGACAATTATCATTCACAAGCCCTGAAACATGCCAGCAGTCACTGTCCATCAGTTTGCTGGTCAGGTTAAAATGTGCAGTGCTGTGAGTCCAGAAGCAGGATCGGGATCTTCATTTTAGACCAAGTCCATTTACACTGACGTTCCCACAGCTCTGAATGTCTGCTTTTGGAGAAGTTCATCAGTTTAACCTGGAAAGCACAATCCTGCTCATGTCTTTCCCACTGTGGTACAGAACAGAAACACACACAGATATCATGGCTGATGCTCTCTGATGAGGAACCAAGACTGAAAGGGGGAACCCATCCTCCTCCAGTCGACACTGGATCATAATAAAAATCAAAACAGGAATAAAAACAATAACTAAACAAAAAGGTCAATTTTGCATCAAGACAAACAAGATGAGAATGTGAGTGAGAGAGATAAAGTCCATGCAGGTGAACAGTCAGAAGCAGAGTCATGCAGGGAGGTGAGGATGAGTCAATGTGAGGCTCCAGAGCAGGACAGCGGGCAGGAGGGCAGTGGAGAGCCAGGTCAGGTCAGGCGGTACCAGGATGGAGCAGTTGGCCCCGGGCTTCTCAGTACATGTGAAAGAGACAGAAAACAGAAAGGAGGGAAAACACAGAGGGTTAGGAGGAGCACAGGAAAAGGTTACAGGAGAGGTCAGATCAGACTGATGTCCGGCCTGTAAAGGAAGTAGATTAGTGTGCTAGTGAGCTCTCTAGCAGCTGCATTCTGAACTAGTTGGAGCTTTTTTTTTAATGGTTTACATGAACTTCCAACCAGAAGAGCTTTACAGTCATCCAATCTAGAAGTTATGAATGCTGCACCAGCTTCTCTGCGTGATGTAAGGAGAGTACATTACCCAGTTTAGCAATATTACGTAGATGGAAGAAGGCAGTTTTAACCATGTAACAGATGTGTGCATCAAACGAGAGGACAGAGTCAGAAACAGCTCCTAGGCTTTTTACAGTGCTACTGGGTAAGACTGAGAATCCGTCTAAATCTACAGCAATATTTGCATGTTTGGATCAATAAGTAAGACCTCTCTCTGTCTTTCAGACAGGCTGTTATTTTATTAAGGTGGATAAGTAGAGCTGGGTGGCAATGAAAGTCAAGTCAATGCCATGTTTACAGATTATGTTGCCCAGCTGCAGCAAATAAAGAGTAAATACGAGTTCTCTGTTTTAGAGGACGCAGACGGTCATCATACCAAGACACTGACCTTTTCCTAATTAATGCAACATGGTCAAGATTAGAGCGGAGCACAGACAGCAGATCATCTGTTTCATGCTCAGGATCTAGAGGAGGAGATGGGCAGGAGATGGTTAAATCTGGAGGGTTATTAATAAAGACAGTAGCTGTAGAGGTTGCTATGGTACGCTTGCTCATAAAGCGAGGCTGCAGGGGGATCTCCTGGTTTAAGACTACATGGTTAGGTAGTGGTCAGAGATGGAGTCAGGCTGAGAGATGCTGACTATGCTGACTGTCTCAATACCCAGGGTCAGAACTAGGTGTGTATGGTTGCATCTCGGAGTTGGACTTCTAAGATTGATTAAACCAGTTCTGAGGGGTCCTGAGTCTCCAAGTGAATATTGAAATCTCCAACATTTAAAGTCTTATCAGTGGAGAAAGCTCCCTCTGATAAGAAGTCAGCAAATTCACTCAGTGAATGTGTATAAAGTCCAGGAGGACGACAGACTGTAATAAACAGAAGAGAGAGCTGCTTTTTAGAAGCCGGGGAAGAGTCTGCCACTTTCAGACTCAGCGCTAGAAACGATTTCACTTCAGAACCTGAGTTTTGGGTTTATGTCCAGAACTGGATCAGAGACCGAGGCTACTCCACTGCTGTGACCAGACCTGCGAGGAGAACTGCAGGAGTTCAAGCCTGGGGGAGTCGATTCATTCAAAGCAATGATTCATTAGGTTTAACCCCCGTTTCACAAAGACACAGTGAACTGAGGAGGTTTTCAGTAATAATCTCAGTGACAGGGACTGCTTTAGCTTCTAGAGATCCTACATTTAACAGCCCAAACTTAATGCGGGAAACACGAAGCGCTAATGTTGATTTAATCAGGTTGTTACGAGTCGAGCTTCTAAAGAAGAACCGAATCCAAACAGCGGTTCAGAGTCTCGCTCAAAATACCGGAGATCACGTGATCGCCCGAAGTGACGCTTCGCACGTCACTGAACGTAATGACGTCCAAGGCGCGTCACTTTCCCGGGAGCAACGAGCTGAATATGAACTGAAATATGAACTGAAATGAAACAGAAATGTAGAAACTGTGTGAATCTGCTGGACTTTCATTTAAAAACACAACAAAACATGCAGCAGTTTCTCTCTGAAGGTCAGGTGTTGTTTCCAAACCGACTAAAGAGTATAAAAGTGCTTGATAAAGCTCCTCCGTATTGGAGGGTTTTAACTGGAGACGATGTGAAATGAGCTCTAATAAAACACTGAAGTGTTTCTGTTTATTTCTGTGTTCAGCAGATGTTCAGTCTACATGCAGATTAAACAGGGGGGTTTTTCACATCATCAAATATTATCAAACGTGACTATTTTTATTTACGAGGAGAACAAAGCAGTTACACACTCAGATCAAATACATGCAGTTAAATGTAGATAAAATGACATTCAGTGAAGAGAAGAAACGCAGGCAGACATCACTGTATGGAGCTCCCGTCTCAGTCTGGACGAAGCTGATGAACACAAGTGAATCAGGCGATGGAGGTGTAGTGTTTTATTAGAACAGCAGGTGGCGCAGTAGAGCTGAGGAGCTGAGAAGCACTTTGACCTTAACTGTGTTAAAAAGCCTCGGGCTGCTTCCAGAAACCCCCAAATTTACTGCTTTTTCCTACTGATCCTCCTCCTCTCCTCCGGGACCCGGAAACTGGGTTTGTGGCTCCATCATGCCGCCTGTCCAAAAACCGGAGGAGACGAAAGAAGCGGCTTCCAGCGGAGGAGACATGAGAGGATCCCACCCAGGAAGAGTGTTAAAGATTTAGGAGTGAGATCACTGAGTGCTCCCAGAGACCACGGCAAATAGAGGAAGCAGCACACAAGTCCTAAACGCTCAGATTCACTAATATTACTGATCTGATCCAATGAGCAGTAAAGCAGTCCTAGAAATGTAGAGTTTAGAGAGACGAACCCGCTCCCCTGCTTCTCTACACCTGGCTTATTTACTGGAACTGAGCTGAAATGATCTTTATTCAGTGAACAACCGCAAGCACTGTCTGCTCAGTTCAGCTTTATTAATCACCCTATTTCTAACAAGCTGTTCTCATTATATATATATTTTACTTGGGGACAGATGAGGACACTGAACCCCTCATAAGGCAGCTAATAGGGACAACACTGTACCATCACATGTATGTCTTTTAGGAGCTAAGACGTCCCCCTACAGGGATGGACACTGAGCAGGGTGAGGCCACAGCAACCACATGGCGCTGGTTTGGGGCAGTGCATGCCATCCTGGGAGGCAAACCTTCAGTGGCCTCAACCAGTAAAGGCTCAGACACAGAGGGGGCCTACAAAGGGGAAGATGACGCGCCCTCCTGTGCCAAGTCCGACCCTGTGAGCCAGTCAGTCCCCTCCACCAGCAGGAGTGCCTCCTGTCCCCCCTCAGGAAGTCCAGCAGCTAAAAGGAGAAGGCGTACTGACTCTGCAGAGGTGCTGGAGTTTCTGAGAGAGGAAGCTGCCAGAGCTCAACGAGAGGAGGCTCAACATGAACACTTCTGTCCTTGTTTAAAAAAGATTGAAAGAATGTGAGGAGTTATTTGATGAATATTTTATTTGTGTACATAAAATATTTTTAGTTAATCCTTCAAATGAAATCTGATCTGTGTCTGTCTTTTCCTCTTTTGGGTCCATTACTGTCAAATGAAGTGAACTCCCACACTGTGGCCTCATTCTCAGTAGATTAGATATTTAAAGTTAAATAAGCTTGAATAATTATCACACAACTCTTAAATGAAGGAGTCTGGAATAAGCAGCACTTTTCCTAGCGCTGACCTCCCACCAAACTAAGTAATCAGGGGAGAAGGGCCTTGGTAAGAGAGGTGACCAAGAACCCAAACGGTCACTCTGGTTCAAAAAGATCCAGTTTACAGAAACGTCCAGAAGCGCAACCATCACTGCAGCTCTCCACCAATCTGGGCTTTATGGCAGAGTGGTCAGATACAGGAGAGCCCCTAAAGGACCCTCAGACTATAAGAAACAAGGTTCTCTGGTCTGATGCAACCAGGATTGAACTTTTTGGCCTCAGTTCTAAGAGTCATGTCTGGTGGAAACCAGGCCCTGCTCCTCACCTGCCCAACACCATTCTTTCAGTGAAGCTTCAGGCTGTGGGGGTATTTTTCAGGGTCTGGGACAGGGAGACTGGGTCAGGGTTGAGGGAAAGCTGAATGGAGTACAGATATATTCTTAAAGGAAACCTGGTCCAGAGCACTCAGGACCTCAGACGGGGCAAAGGATCACCTTCCAACGAGACAGTGACTCAACACAACACAGGAGTGGCTTAGAGACGACCCTGTGAATGCTCCAGAGTGGACAACTAGAGCCCTGCTTTACACCCTATTAAAATCTTTGAAGAGCCCTGAGAATAGCTGTCCACCGACGCCCTCATCCAACCTTACGGAGAGGATCTGCAGAGAAGAAAGGCCGAAAATCCCCAAATCCAGGTGAGCAAACCTTGCGGCATCATACCCAAGAAGACTGGAGGCTGTAATCACTGCCAAAGGTGCTTCACCTAAGTACTAAGTAAAGGGTCTGAATACTTATGTCACTGCAACATTTTAGTTTTTCTTTTTTTAAATAAATTTGCAGAAATTTATTAGAAAACTCTGTTTTCACTTTGTCATTGCGGGATAAACATGGTGCCAGTGTCTAAAGCTGTATATTTTCCTTCATAATGCCACTTTTATTAAAGATTTATGTTTCCTGATTAAGATTATATTAATAAAATGCCAGAGAAAGAAAAACTATTCCCAGCAACACTCAGTATAGAAGCAATTTTCCTTTATATCTGTTATTATTTACAGTTATTAATTAGAGTTACTTTTAATAATCTTTTAAATAGTTGTAAACACTGTTTTCTTAAACTAGTTTATCATTTTCAGTTTAGAGAGTCAGAAATATTTGTATTCAGGTTTAGGAGGGACTTTTATTTTGACAGGATTTCGTTCGCTACTCTGTCCAAGTGTTGCTAGCTTCACACTGCTAGCTCGTTGCTCGGGTCTGCAGCGGGACCGGGGAACCGACGCGCCTTGAAACGTGATTGCGTAACGAAGCGTCACTTCCGGCGTTCACGTGATCTCCGGTATGTTTGCGCGCGTGTTTGGACGCGGTTCTGCTTTAGAAGCTCGAGCTGTGATTCTTCACAGAGCGTCGAGCGACCGGCCCTCCGACCGGCGTTCAGGTTAGTGAGCTGGACAGTGGGCAGGTGAGTGATTTACATGATTTACTGGATTTAATCATCATTTATTCTGTCATTTCTCTGCTTGTTTTAAACAGTAATAAATCAGTGTCCCTCATAGTGTCTCAGACTAACCCTGCAGTATGGAGACTGTCTGTCCTCCACATGGTTTATAACTGGAGCTTCAGAAAATCTGCTTTAAAAATCTTATTAGAATTGATATAAATTCTTTTGCTACACCATCATTCAATACTACTGCTCTTAATGATATTCAGGGATTGTGCTGCTGCTGCCTCCATCCTAAGAGTAGGAAAACTGGTAAATGATCATGGACCCAGATTATCAGTGTTATCCTCCTGATTTCAGTGTAAAGCCATTTTCATCTAGAGAACGTTTCTGCTCCATCTACAGTTTTTAATCTTAGACCCTCCTTCCCCTCACTGCATGCTCAGCTTCTGGGAGAGGGGTCAGAGTAAATGTGTCATATTCAATGAGGGAAGTCCTCTCCTCTTTCATAGCCTCAACCCAGAATGTTGATTTAGCTGAATCTCTCTAAAGCTCTGTGGTTCATTACAGACCCTGTAGCAGTACAGGTCTTGAGCAAGACCTTTACGTACTTTTGCCCACCGCTCCAGGCACGTGTGTTCACAGCACAGCTGGGTTACAGAGGGAAGCCAAATTCCATCAGTCAAAAAATGTCAAATGGTGAATCTGGTGTTCTTGTCTTGTACGTTTTGTTACTTTGAAACAATGCGCAGAGAAGCAAATCCCACTATCACAGTTTTGGAGGTTCCACCGAGATCCCAATATTCCTCTGGGTCCAGAGTTTTCAGAGACAGGATCAGAAACTGACAGAGGCGGCCGCCGTCATCCCAATGAGTGATTCTGAGTCAATTCAGGCGCTCTACTGACTCTGAGACTCTGTACCTGAGGTGACCTTAAGTAAATTAATTAGACCGCTTGTCTTAGGAATTACGGGTCGCCATATTCTTAGACCTTGAGGTTACTTTAACCCGGATCCCTTTTGATATTTTAAGTTTCATATTTGTTTTAGACCATTGACTTTTTGACGTGATCCGGACTCAAAGGACGAAGATGTCCAAAGCAGCAAAGAAACACTTAAATTTCAGTACCCCTATCCGTCAGTAGGGACACAATTCTAACAGTGGATGTTTCAGGCTTACCACTCACAGAACATTTCTGCAGGAAGTTCAGGTAAATCTCTTCATAAGCTCCAGCTTGTTCAGAATGCTGCTGCCAGGGTACGAACTTGAGCTAGGAAATCTGATCATATTAGTCCAATTCTTTCATCCTTACACTGGTTACCTGTTAAATTCAGTACAGATCATAAAATACTTCTAAACCCCACATTATCTGGAGGAACTTCTTACACCTTACAGCCCTCCACGTACACTTCGCTCGCAAGATGCTGGCCTATTATCAGTCCCACGTATTAGAAAAAACAGTGCAGGAGGAAGAGCGTTCTTTTACAAAGCCCCCAACTTTGGAACAAGCTCCCTGTTAATATCCGGGAATCAGACACACTCTCAGTCTTTAAATCTAGATGAAAAACTTCTCTCTTTAACACCAGCTTTCAGAGAACTCTCCAGTTCTGTGTTCTGTCCTGCTCTGATTACATTTCACCACTGTTCTGTCCTGCTCTGATTACAGGCTTTTTATCACTATTATTGTGGTTGTGTCTCTAACTATTTCTGCTACAGGTCTCTCACTAAACGTAAAGCTTGTTCTAATCGTCATCTTTTTCTCTCTCTCCCCTCATGTCCTGAGCTCCCTGTCTGGAGCTGCTTGTCTGGAGTTTCCCTCCCCACCCCCACTGGATCTATAGGAGCAGCTAGGTCAGTATGTATTAGTTCAAGTACTGCTTTTGCTCATGCATCAGGTTCTGTTTCTACTCTGAGCAGATTTGTCTTGTCTGCAGACTTCACAGTTCAGTTCATCAATCTTACCCTTGATCTTCATGCTTCATCAGGTAATAAAGCCTATTGTACTCTTTAATGGTGAACTTGGTACCACTTTTGTGGCTTTGTCTTCTTTATTTGAGCCAGTTGTTGTGATGCTTGTGCTCTCTGCTCCCTGTTACTGTACAGTATTCTCTCACTGACCATTGTTTGCGTTTTTGTCTGTGTTTTTACACAGAGGCAACCACAGAGGAATAAGCTACCCAGGAGGTTGTCAAGCTTGTGCGGCAGACCCAGCTGCTGTTGTAGAGGCAGTCCAAATTCCACCGACTGAAGACGAGGTGTGACCATCTTAATTCCAGCTCTACCAGCGAGGCAGACACAGAAGGTCATCATTTCCTCTCCTGCACCTGAAAGGGCCTGGAAATGTCAGTGTGGCTGGGAAAAGTCTGGAGGACTCTTCCACCACCACAGCTGTTTTCACCTGGATGTCGCCAGGTGGCTTTGGCACCATTGTTCTCCACTATTCTCCATCTGATGCAGCGTGGCCCTGAAAAAGCACTGCAGTACTCTTCTGTCCTCTTTTCGGAAAAAAACAGACACTCGGACCATCGGCTTCGGGCCACTGCTGGCTGTGGGATAGGTCCGTCTGCACTGACTTTGTAGAGAACTGGAAGAGCTTTCGGCTGCGTCCGGTCCTCTAACACAGAGATGGTCCATCGTTCTCTCCGGGAACATCAAGAAGGTTTAAGGCCTGGACTGACTGACCCTTCCCATTCACACTGTCAGGTTAGTGAACTGCGTAGTTGGCAGGTAAGTGATTTACATGATTTACTTGATTCCACCCATTTATTCAGTCACTTTTCTGCTTGTATTAAAAAGTAATATCAGTGTCACTCATAATATTTCAGACAAATCCTGCAGTATCAAGACTGTCATGGTTTGTAGTTGTAACGTTGGAAAATCTGCTTTAAAAATATTATTAGATTTTGTAGGGGCCAGTGGTGGCTCCGCGTTTAGAGCTCCTGGCTATTTGACAGTGTTGTGTGTTCGATCCCTGGGCTCGGCAAACTGCCACTCTTGAGCAAGACCTTTACGTACTTTTGCCCACCGCTCCAGGCACGTGTGTTCACAGCACAGCTGGGTTACAGAGGGAAGCCAAATTCCATCAGTCAAAAAATGTCAAATGGTGAATCTGCTTTTCTTGTCTTGTACGTTTTGTTACTTTGAAACAATGCGCAGAGAAGCAAATCAGACTACCACAGTTTGAGGTTCCACCGAGATCCCAATATTCCTCTGGGTCCAGAGTTTTCAGAGACAGGATCAGAAAGCGACAGAGGCGGCCGCCGTCATCCCAATGAGTGATTCTGAGTCAATTCAGGCGCTCTACTGACTCTGAGACTCTGTACCCGAGGTGACCTTAAGTAAATTAATTAGACCGCTTGTCTTAGGAATTACGGGTCGCCATATTCTTAGACCTTGAGGTTACTTTAACCCGGATCCCGGATTCAGGCTTACCACTCAGAGAACATTTCTGCAGTCCTGTGAAGGTGAAATTGGGTAATACCTTTTTCAGTGGTATGAAAAAGTTTGGGCACCCCTGATCATTTTGATGATTTTCCTTTATAAATCATTGGTTGTGCTGATCAGTAATTTCAGTTAAATATATCATGAAGCCTATGAACACAGTGATATTTGAGAAGAGAAATGAAGTTTATAGGATTTATAGAAAGTGTGCAATAATTATTCAAACAAAATTAGGCAGGTGCATAAATGTGGGCACCCTCAGAACCTCAAGGCTGGACTACTGCAGTGCTGTAGGCTGGAAGTTCAGGTAAATCTCTTCATAAGCTCCAGCTTGTTCAGAATGCTGCTGCCAGGGTACGAACTAGAGCTAGGACATTTGATCATATTAGTCAAATTCTTTCATCCTTACACTGATTACCTGTTAAATTCAGTACAGATCATAAAATACTTCTAAAATATTAATCTCTCAATGGTCTTGACCCCACATTATCTGGAGGAACTTCTTACACCTTACAGCCCTCCACGTACACTCCGCTCGCAAGATGCTGGCCTATTATCAGTCCCACGTATTAGAAAAAACAGTGCAGGAGGAAGAGCGTTCTTTTACAAAGCCCCCAACTTTGGAACAAGCTCCCTGTTAATATCCGGGAATCAGACACACTCTCAGTCTTTAAATCTAGATGAAAAACTTCTCTCTCTAACACCAGCTTTCAGAGAACTCTCCAGTTCTGTGTTCTGTCCTGCTCTGATTACATTTCACCACTGTTCTGTCCTGCTCTGATTACAGGCTTTTTATCACTATTATTGTGGTTGTGTCTCTAACTATTTCTGCTACAGGTCTCTCACTAAACGTAAAGCTTGTTCTAATCGTCATCTTTTTCTCTCTCTCCCCTCGTGTCCTGAGCTCCCTGTCTGGAGCTGCTTGTCTGGAGTTTCCCTCCCCACCCCCACTGGATCTATAGGAGCAGATAGGTCAGTATGTACTAGTTCAAGTACTGCTTTTGCTCATGCATCAGGTTCTGTTTCTACTCTGAGCAGATTTGTCTTGTCTGCAGACTTCACAGTTCAGTTCATCAATCTTACCCTTGATTTTCATGCTCTCTACTGCATATTGTGAAACATCATAATTACAGTGAACAAGGATTTCATGCTGTTTGAATATTGTAACACACTGCAACCATCACCACTGTGATCATTGACCACATTCAGGTAATAAAGCCTGTTGTTCTCTTTAATGGGGAACTTGGTACCACTTTTGTGGCTTTGTCTTCATCTGAGCCAGTTGTTGTAATCCTTGTGCTCTCTGCTCCCTGTTATTGCGTTTCTGTCTGTTTCTGTCCGCCTGCTCAGGTACGAGCTCTCCAGGAGGTCGTCAAGCTTGTACGGTCGATCCAGCTGCTGTTTTAGAGGCAGTCAAACTTCGCTGACGAGGCTGGAGGCTGCCCGTGACTCCTCTAACGTGACCATCTTAATTCCAACACTACCGGCGCCACAGACACAGAGGGTCGTCATCTCCACTCCCGCATCTGAGAGAGCCTGGAACTGTCTGTGTGGCTGGAAAAAGCAGAGGGCTCTTCCACCACAGCAAGTTCTCACCTCTGCTAACTGGTTCAAGGACCTCAGCTCTTCACCTGCTCCGGCACAGAGGAAGACTCCTTAGGGCGGTGTTCTCACTGTTGAAGATTCTTCTGTAAAACCCTCAAAGTATCGACCCTAAAGAGTAACGCCACGTTCTCCTTTTTACCAGGTGCTCGCTTCCTGGATGTTGCCAGGTGGGTTTGGCACCATCGTTCTACACTGTTCTCCTCCTGATGCAGCATGGTCCTGAAGAAGCACTGCCGTACGCTTCTGGACACTGTTCGGGAAAAGCCAGACATCAGGATCATCGTCTTCAGCCCCCTGACCACTTATAGACCAGTAAGGGAGCCGTTTCCTCAGCTCTTCTCGCTCCACTGCTGGCTGTGGGACAGGTCCGTCTGCTCTGTCTTTGTGGACAGCTGGGAGAGCTTTTGGCTGCGCCTGGTCCTCTACCTCAGAGATGATACTTCACCTGTGCCGCCTGGGGTCCATCGTTCTCTCCAGGAGCATCAAGAAGGTGCCAGGCCAGGACTGACTGGCCCTTCCCAGTCACACTGTCAGGTTAGTGAACTGCATAGTTGGCAGGTAAGTGATTTACATGATTTACTTGATTCCACCCATTTATTCTATCACTTTTCTGCTTGTATTAAAAAGTAATGTCAGTGTCACTCATAGTATTTCAGACAAATTCTGCAGTGTTGAGACGGTCATGGTTTGTAATTGTAACGTTGGAAAATCTGCTTTATAAATCTTTTTTATATTTATATAAATTCTTCCATCTTTCCGAGTACAAGCAGTTCTGCATTGAGTTTGGGCTGTTAAATATACAGTGGGGCAAAAAAGTATTTAGTCAGCCACTGATTGTGCAAGTTCTCTTACTTAGAAAGATATGAGAGGTCTGTAATTTATCATAGGTTCATTTCAACTTTGAGAGACAAAACAAAAAATAAAAAAAATCCAGGAAATCACATTGTAGGATTTATGAAGAATTTATTTGTAAATTATGGTAAGTTTTTCTGGACTAGTCAAGGTTTCTGGCTCTCACTGACTTGATTGAAGCTCTTCTGTCCTCCACTTGTTACCTGTATTAATGGCACCTGTTTGACCTCGTTATCTGTATAGCACACCTGTCCACAGCCTCAAACAGTCAGACTCCAAACCTCCAACCTGCTTAAGCCAGTACATGTCCAGACCCGTCTGAAGTGAACCACCTTAATTCACTAGATCTCTGTGAAACTAAATCAAGGGTGTAGGTCTGTTAATTACATTGGTGGGGGTCATAAAATCAGTTCACACAGGGTCTCCTGGAAGCTGAGTGTTTCTGTATTTATGATGACCTTAAAACTCTAACTAAAACTACAGGTAATTTCTGAATATGAAGTGTCCAAAATACAAGTGTCCAAAGAAACACATAGGGTAAGAGAGTAAATGTAAATGACTGCAGAATTTTAAATAGTGAAATAGATTTCAGACTGTGTGCTAACCAGCCAATTAATCCTCAGAGTCCATATTGACTATTTAAGTCAAGACAGGTTGCCAAGTAGTATTAAATTTACCACTGCACCCAATTTTAGGTAGGAGGGTTTTCTCTTTCCCTTTAAGTACTCTAAGTAGTCTTAGCCAGAACCATTTGAACAAGATTTCAGTGTAACTGACAGTTCGACAAGGTTTTTCTTGATCAGACTCAGTTCTGAAGTCTTCCTCCGGCGTTACGTTTACTGCAGGATTAAAGTGTTTCCCTACATTCCTAAGGCTGACCGATCGAGTTGATTATTTAAGCGCAGAGATGCAAATCCCACTACCTCAGTTTTGGAGGTTCCACCAAGATCCCAATATTCCTCTGGGTCCAGAGTTTTCAGAGACAGGATCAGAAAGCGACAGAGGCGGCCGCCGTCATCCCAATGAGTGATTGAGTCCATTCAGGCGCTCTACTGACTCTGAGACTCTGTACCCGAGGTGACTGTAAGTAAATGAAGTAGACCGCTTGCCTTATACATTTAGAAGAGACGGGACGCCGTATTCATTTCAGTCTCACAGTTGACTTGGCAACCTCTTGTTGGCAAATTGTAATAAATTTGGATCCCTGAAAAATTCTCTGGTTTAAACAACCCTGAGAATCTAAATATTCAGGACATTTAGTTCTGCACTTGCCACACAGACACCAGACTGTACTGTGGGTAGCAAGTGTTAGTCATGGAATGCTGTTCTTTTTCCTCCATGTATACCACCCCTAATGTCCAAATTACTCAATTTTACTTTCATCAGTCCACAGCACCTTATTCTTAAATGAAGCTGGCTTGTCCAACTGTGCTTTAGCAGACCTCCAGCGACTCTGTTTGTGGCGTGTGCAGAAAAGGCTGCTTCTGCATTACTCTCCCATACAGCCTCTCCTTGTGTAAAGTGCGCTGAGTAGTTGAACGATGCGCAGTGACTCCATCTGCAGCATGATGATGTAGGTCTTTGGAGCTGGTCTGTGGGTTGACTATGACTGTACTTACCATCCTTCACCTCTGCCTATCTGAGATTTTTCTTGACCTGCCACTTCGGGCCGTAACTAGAACTGTGCCTATGGTCTTCAGTTTCCTCACCATGTTCCTCACAGTGAAGACTGACAGCTGAAATCTGAGAGCTTTTTGTAGGCTGGAAGTCCAGGTAAATCTCTTCATAAGCTCCAGCTTGTTCAGAATGCTGCTGCCAGGGTACGAACTAGAGCTAGGAAATCTGATCATATTAGTCCAGTTCTTTTATCCTTACACTAATTAGCTGTTAAATTCAGTACAGATCATAAAATACTTCTAACATATTAATCTCTCAATGGTCTTGACCCCACATTATCTGGAGGAACTTCTTACACCTTACAACCCTCCACGTACACTCCGCTCACAAGATGCTGGCCTATTATCAGTCCCACGTATTAGAAAAAACAGTGCAGGAGGAAGAGCGTTCTTTTATAAAGCCCCCAACTTTGGAACAAGCTTCCTGTTGATATCTGGGAATCAGACACACACTCAGTCTTTAAATCTAGATGAACAACTTCTCTCCAGTTCTGTGTTCTGTCCTGCTCTGATTACATTTCACCACTGTTCTGTCCTGCTCTGATTACAGGCTTTTTATTACTATTATTGTGGTTGTGTCTCTAACTATTTCTGCTACAGGTCTCTCACTAAACGTAAAGCTTGTTCTAATCTTCATCTTTTTCTCTCTCTTCTCATGTCCTGAGCTGCCTGCCTGGAGTTGCCCTTTTTTGGTTCCGTTCCGGTGTCTTGGTATCAGGCCTGTCCCACTACTCAGCAGAGTTCCAACACAACCATCCTAACCCCTCTCTGTCTCTCTCTTTTACATGTACTGAGATGCCCTGCTGTCCAGTCTGGAGGTGTCCATTCGTCTATGTTCCGGAATCAGACCTTCATTATCTCTCTGTCCAGCACCTACTCACACTCCTTCTTCATAACTGTATATTGTTATTCCTTTTCTGATTATTACACAGTGCTTGAAGTTGGAGCGGAGCAGAGTTCTGTTATTCACTACGTCTGCGGTTTTGCTTCTATGCCTTTGAACTCTTCAGCGAGTGTGGACTTGAGTTCTGAACCGAGAAGCTCGGAGATGTTCATTTCAAAACACAGAGAACCTCCTCATCCCTCCATGTCTGTTAGGCCTAGCAGATCAACCTCGCCATCTAAGCTGTTTGCAGTGTTTCTTCTCTTGTATAGAAATTGAGATTTTTAGCCATTATATAAACCAGTGAGTTTTTGGCTGTAGATCCAAATTAGTGATCCTCTGAAAACTTTCTGATGTTGTACAGCGCTAAATTTCAGTCTTTTATGGGAGCTTCTTGGTCGAGGCTTCTCAGCTTCACCTCCATTGCCTGAGTCACTTGTGTTTCTATAAGCTTTGTCCAAACTGAAACAGGAGCACCATACAGTGATGTCTGCCTGTGTTTGTTCTCTTAATTGAACGTTAGTTTTTTTATGTAATCTCTCATATGTCTGTTTATATTCAGCTCGTTATGCTCAGGTCTACAGTGGGACCGGGGAATTGAGGCGCTTGACTTCTTAAACCGAAGCGTCACCACCTCAGCTCTTCTACTTTGCCTTCACCTGCTTCATCCCTCAAGGACAACCCCTCAGGGCAGTGTTCTCATTGATGGAGATTCTACTGAAACCACTTAAGCATCGAGCCCAAAGAGTAACACCACAGTCTCCTGTTTTCCAGATGCCGTGTTCTGGACTTCGTCAGGCGGCTTCCCTTCACACTGCGACAGCGAGATGCCTTTGGCACAATCATTCTCTACTGTTCGCAGCGAGTTCCTGACGTTGGTGAACTGAATAGTTGGCAGGTAAGTAATTTTACATCATTTTTTCTATTTTAATAACCATTTATTCTGTCATTTCTCTGCTTGTATTAATAATTAATTTGGTCAGTGTCTGTATCTTCAGTATCTCGCACCCAGTCAGCTAAGTACTGAGGTGCTTTCCTCTCTCTTTGAAAAGTGTGTACTATGTCTGTCTCCCTCTGAGCACCATCTTGAGCATCAGGTTTAGACTCTTGAACCTCTTCTGGAGTCTGATCAACACTGTTGGCTGTTGGAATGGGGGGTACACCCCTCTCACCTTGGGATCATCAGCTGCCATTGACTGGTCAGTCTGGGTTTGTTGTTCTTTAACACCCTTTGTATGAAATTTCGCAAGCCTGTGTTTAAGCACTTTCCCTGTGTCTGGATATTAGACTAGGCATGCTGGACTGTTTTTTTTGGGTTTTTCCTCTTTCCCTTTAAGTAATCTAAGCAGTCTTAGCCAGCACCTTTTGAACAAGATTTCAGTGTAACTGACTGTACAGCAAGGTTTTTCAGACGAAGTCCTGAAGTCTTCCTCCGGTGTTACGTTTACTGCAGGATTAAAGTGTTTCTCTACATTCCTAAGACTGACTGATCGAGTTGATTCTTTAAGCACGGAGAAGTAAATCCCACTACCACAGTTTTGGAGGTTCCACAGAGATCCCAATATTCCTCTGGGTCCAGAGTTTTCAGAGACAGGATCAAAAACCGACAGAGGCGGCCGCCGTCATCCCAATGAGTGATTCTGAGTCCATTCAGGCGCTCTACTGACTCCGAGACTCTGTACCCGAGGTGACTGTGTAAATTAATTAGGCCTTACGAATTTAGAATAAACAGGAGGAGACGGACGCTGTATTCTTAGACCTTCAGGTTACTTTAACCCGAATCCCTTTTGATATTTTAATTTTAACATTGACTTTTTGCAGCTATCCGGACTCAAAGGATGAAGATGTCCAAAGCATTGCCTTAAGATCATTTCAGTCTCATAGTGGTCTGAACTGGGAATTTCTCGGGATCCAGATTTGTTTTAAATTCTAAGATTCTAGAAAGATTCTAAGATATTGTCTTGAAATAGTTTTATTCTCAGTTTAAATTTTTCAGGGATCCAAATTTATTACAAATTAAGTTTTAAGGACATTTAATTATTCATTACTGTTCAACCTAGAGAATTTTGTAAAGGGATCTGCACTTATTTTTTAGAAAATTGAAAGATTCTGAAGCAAGGTTTTGGAAATAAATGTTTTTCAGGGCTGTTCAAATTAGACATTTTGAGGGTTCTAAGACAAGGGGGTTTATAATACCCAAAGAGTTTAGACTATACACGTGACATTAATACATAGTTACAGTTATGATTAGTAGCGCTTTATTAAGCATAAAGGTATCTGCTATAGATAGAGATATATTTATCCCCACCCCCCCCCAGCAAGCAAAACAGCTGATGGGCCTTACCATGCTCAATGTCCTGTGTCTACCTGTGACCATGTTGAATGCCTAAAATAATTGACATATAAACCCAGTAATTCTATCCTATTCTATCTGCTTTTAAAACTGATTTGACACGAACAGTTGAGGGCCTACTTTATAGTCTTTAATATCAGCTGTTGTCTTTATCTGAGACAGTTGTTGTGATGTACTGTGTTACTGTACAGTACTCTGTCTCGCTGACCGTTGTTTGCGTTTGTCTGTGTTTACTCTGGAGTAACTTGGTGACCGCGGAGGAGCGAGATCTCCAGATGCTCTGCAAGGAGGTCATCAAGCTTGACTGCTGCTGCTGCTGTAGAGGCAGTCCAAACTCCAACGGAAGACGAGGCTGGAGTCTGTTCGTGACTCCTCCAACGATGGTCATCTTAAATCCAGCACTACCGGCATGGCGGACACAGAGGGTTGTTGTCTCCACTCCTGCACCAGAGAGGGCCTGGGGCCGTCGTCGTGGCCTGGAAAAGCAGAGGGCTCCTCCACCACCACAGCTGCTTTTCATCTAAATGTACTGGCGTGAGGTTATCAGTTCTTCAACTTCACCTTTTTCCTTAAAATGTTTTTTTTTTTTTTTTTTCCCTCCAGGAGTCCTGGACATTGCCAACTTTCTCCACTTTTTCTCTACCCGATGCAGTGAGGCCCTTAAGGAGCACTGCCACACACTTCTGGACACCACTCGGAAAAAGACAGGACCCTAGATTAGGCAGCTGGATAGTGGGCAGGTAATAATATTTCTGTCATTTCTCTGCTTGTTTTAAAAAGTAATAAATCAGTGTCCCTCATAGTGTCTCAGACTAACCCTGCAGTATGGAGATTCTGTCCTTCACATGGTTTATAATTAGAGCTTCAGAAAATTTGCTTTAAAAATCTTATTAGAATTGATATAAATTATTTTACTACACCATCATTTAATACTACTGCTCTTATTCTGTTTATTTCAGAGTCTTTATTCATCAGTCTGTTCTCAATTCTTCCTCACTTATTCATCCTTCACCCATAACGCTGTCATATTTCTAATGCCCAGTGCTCCATGCTTTAGCCTCCCCCCCTTTACTGGATCTATAGGAGCAGCTAGGTCAGCCTGTACTAGTTCAAGTACTGCTTTTGCTCGTGCATCAGGTTGTTACTACTCTGAGCAGATTTCTCTTGTATGCAGACTTCACAGTTCAGTTAATCAATCCTACCCTTGATCTTCATGCTCTCTACTGCATAATGTGAAACATCATAATTACAGTGAACAAGGATTTCATGCTGTTTGAATATTGTAACACACTGCAACCATCAGCACTGTGATCATTGGCCACATTCAGGTAATAAAGCCTATTGTACTTGGTACCGTATTTTTGGCTGTTCATCACGTCCTTGGTGAGAGTTCAGAGGCTGTCGCCGTTTCCTTCTGAATGCATCGACTCCTCAAGGTTTAGCTATTGCAGTTACTCATGTGGAAGTGGTCGTGGCGGAGTCCCCGCAATTCAGTTCACTTCTATGCACAACCCAAATCTCAGGTTCTGAAGCTAAATACTCGACAGCTAGTGTCTTATTAACCTTCCAGATTTCTCCACCTCCTTTCAATTTCACCCTAAAGATCTAGAGCATGTAACAGATGATCTGCAGACTGTGATCCGTTCTAGCCTTGGCAGTGTTGTTCCACAACAAATTTGGTAGAAAAGCCTAGCACTGTGGTTTAATGAACAGATATGTACTCTGAAACCGATCACTGCTGAATTGAACTGCAGAACAGAATTAGAAATCTGAGTCGAGTGGTATCAGTTTGGTCGAGCGACCATCCCTACTTTAAGATAAAGAAGACAAAGCTGATATGAAAGATTATAGTCAGCTTTTGTGATCCTTTTGTGCTCTCTGCTCCCTGTGTTACTGTGCAGTTTGCATTTCTGTCTGTGTTTTTACTCAGAGGTGACCACGGAGGAACAAGCTCTTCAGGAGTTCGTCAAGCTGCAATATTGAGACTTCCATGGTTTGTAATTGTAACGTCGGAAAATCTGCTTTAAACGTTTTAATAGAATTTATATAAATTCTTCCATCTTTCAGGGTACAAGCAGTTCTGCATTGTGTTTGGGCTGTTAAATATACAGTGTGGCAAAAAAGTATTCAGTCAGCCGCTGATTGCAAGTTCTCTTACTTAGAAAGATGAGAGAGGTCTGTAATTTTATTTAAAAAAAAACAGGAAATCGCATGGTAGGATTTTTAAAGAATGTATTTGTAAATTATGGTGGAAAATAAGTATTTGGTCACCCACAAACAAGATTTCTGGCTCTCACAGACCTGTAACTTTTTTAAGATGCTCTCTCTGTGAAACTAAATCAAGGGTGTAGGTCTATTTATTACATTGGTGGGGGTCATAAAATCGGATCACACAGAGTCTCCTGGAAGCCGAGTGTTTCTGTATTTATGATGAACTTTAAATCTCTAACTGTAAAAATACAGGTAATTTCTGAATATGAAGTTATAAAAGCTCATACAAGTGTCCAAAGAAACACAAAGGGTAAGAGAGTAAATGTAAATGACTGCAGAATTTTAAATAGTGAAATAGATTTCAGACTGGGTGCTAACCAGCCAATTAATCCTCAGAGTCCATATTGTCTATTTAAGTTCCAGCAAGATCCCAATATTCCTCTGGGTCCAGAGTTTTCAGAGACAGGATCAGAAACGGACAGAGGCGGCCGCCGTCATCCCAATGAGTGATTCTGAGTCAATTCGGGCGCTCTACTGACTCCGACACTCTGTACCCGAGGTGACTAAGTAAATTAATTAGACCACTTGCCTTACGAATTTAGAATAAACGGGAGGAGACGAGACGCCGTATTCTTAGACCTTCAGGTTACTTTAACCCGGATCCCTTTGATATTTTAATTTTCAAATGTGTTTTTCTACCACTGACCAAAGCCTTAAAATAATTTCAGTCTCACAGAATTTTCCAATTTAAAACAAATCTGGATCCCAGTGAAGACAACTAAGATATTGTCTTGGAATATTTTGATTCTCAGTGTTGTTTAAAGCAGAGAATTTTTCAGGGATCCAAATTTAGTTTGTAGCCAAGTGAGAATAATGAGACTGAAACTAATGACTTACCAGTTTTTGTTGATATTCCAAAACATTTCTCAGTCTCAGAATGAATGATATTGGGTGAATGAAGGGGGCATCTCTGGTTAAAGTGCTGCAAGCAAAACAGCTGATAGGCCTCATCATGCTCAATGTCCCATGTCCCAGGAAGCAGAAGAAGGGTTATCCACAAGGATAAATTCCCTTTTGGAAAATGAAACCATGGTTGCATGTGAATCTTCACTGGTGAATAGCCCTCTGAGAAAAGCCCTGCTGTGAATTCATTCTCAGATCAGGTGGCTAGAAACAGCTATGTCAGGAAATGCAGTAGTGCTTCAGATGGTTTCCACAACATCACAACAGCAGTGTAAGAAAAATGAGGATGTGTACGATGTGGATATTTCAGACTTGACGCTTGACATATCTTCATCATCAAATGATGGAATTGTTTTGCAGCAGTCTGATGATCAGATATTAATATTGTCTGATACTCACAAGTACTCACTAAAGGAAGGATCGTTTTTGTCTAAAAAAAAAAAAAAAAAAAAGAATCAGTTCAGGAGTGTGTCTTATTCTCTCCTGTATCAGCTCTGTCTTCATCTTAGACAGTTGTTGTGATGCTTGTGCTCTGCTCCCTGTGTTATTGTACAGTACTGTCTCACTGATCGTCGTTTGCGTTGCTCTGTGTTTACTCTGGAGGTACTTGGTGACTGCGGAGGAGTGAGATCTCCAGGCGCTCTGCAAGGAGGTCATCAAGCTTTACTGCTATTGTTGTAGAGGCAGTCCAGACTCCACCAACGGAAGACGAGGCTGGAGACTCCTCTAACGCTGGCCATCTTAAATCCAGCACTACCAACGTAGCGGACACAGAGGGTTATCATCTCCACTCCCGCACCGGAGAGGACCTGGAAAAGCAGAGGGCTCCTCCACCACCACAGCCAGTTTTCACATCTACTAACTGCTGCGAGGTCCTCAGCTCTTTGTTGCGCCCTGAGGAGACGCTACAAAGGCCGTTCTTCCCTCATCTTGTGTGGTACCTGTGCATAAAACACAGCACCCAAAGGACCCAACAGCTTCAGGCCGGTGGTACTGGCTTCTCATCTGATGAAATCACTGGAGAGGCTGGTCTTTTAACCACATCCGCCCTCTGGTGAGCCCATCCATGGACTCTCTTCAGTGCCTACCAGTCTGGTGTCAAGGTGGATGATGCTGTCATCTGTCTTCTACACAGAGCTCTTTCTCACCTGGAGAAGCCCGGCAGCACTGTGAGGACACACAACACACCAAAACACAACAACACCACAACACCAAAACACACCACAACACAACACAACACCAAAACACACCACACCACAACACAACACAACACCAAAACACACCACAACACAAAATAACACAACACCAAAAAACAACAGGGAGGGAGGTTCTAGCTAGAGAGCTCGCCCATGCTCATTACCAAGATTCTCAATCTTTCAGAAATGATTAGCTGTCCTGCACTGATTCACATCACACAGCGTTTGAGCTCGTTTAGACTCATTGTGGTGATGAACCCCCAAGTTCAAGATTCCTTCAAAATCTGTTTCATCAAGTTTTGTATGGCTGAAACAGTTAGTGCTGCCATCTGGTGACCAGTTTGTGTCTTGTTTCTCCTCTCTCTCTCTCCCTCTCTCTCTCCCTCTCCCTCTCTCTCTCTCTCTCTCCCTCTCTCTCTCTCTCTCTCTCCCTCTCTCTCTCTCCCTCTCTCTCTCTCCCTCTCTCTGCCGGTGACGTTGATCCAGCTGGTAATTGTGTTATTAGCTGGTAATTGTGTTATTTTCCTATAAATATGGTGATGGTCAGTAGTCTAGCTCTGGTCACATCAGTGTCGGGGTGAGGGTCATTTATTTGTTTATTATTATTATTTGTCTTTTCTGCTGTGTTATATGAGGGAGGAGGTAAGACCGCTGTGTTTAGTGTTTTTCTTTTTCTAGGTTATTTAGTAAGATGGGATGTGCGGTTCTGTTTATTTTGGTCTTCTCTCACGCTGAAGTTTTATGATGTTGACCGTTGTTTGTTTGTGTTGAAAATAATAAAAGATTTCACTTGAGGATCAGATCTGTTGTGCTGGTTCCTTTATTTCTCTCCCCAAAGCTCTAGACCTCAACTTCACTATATTATAAACGGTGTGATGAACGGGGTCAGAAGTTCACTTTTAATGTTGTAAATAAATCAGCCCAGGTTTCAGAAAGCAGTTGTAGCTAATCTACGGCTGTCAGTGGGCTTTAAGTTATATGTTGAGGTGATAAACTAAAGCAGTAATTAATGCTGTTTAATGTAGAAGGAGTTTTCTAATGAACCTAAATGAGCATCTCTTACCAGCCTCAATGATCCACAGCCTCCTACCCTGCTACCTTTGGTCGGTCCTTTCTTAAATAAAAGGTTCAGGAGGAAAAAGATACAAGTGAAACTTTCAGAAACTGGGTGTGAAGAGCCGACAATTATCATTCACAAGCCCTGAAACATGCCAGCAGTCACTGTCCATCAGTTTGCTGGTCAGGTTAAAATGTGCAGTGCTGTGAGTCCAGAAGCAGGATCGGGATCTTCATTTTAGACCAAGTCCATTTACACTGACGTTCCCACAGCTCTGAATGTCTGCTTTTGGAGAAGTTCATCAGTTTAACCTGGAAAGCACAATCCTGCTCATGTCTTTCCCACTGTGGTACAGAACAGAAACACACACAGATATCATGGCTGATGCTCTCTGATGAGGAACCAAGACTGAAAGGGGGAACCCATCCTCCTCCAGTCGACACTGGATCATAATAAAAATCAAAACAGGAATAAAAACAATAACTAAACAAAAAGGTCAATTTTGCATCAAGACAAACAAGATGAGAATGTGAGTGAGAGAGATAAAGTCCATGCAGGTGAACAGTCAGAAGCAGAGTCATGCAGGGAGGTGAGGATGAGTCAATGTGAGGCTCCAGAGCAGGACAGCGGGCAGGAGGGCAGTGGAGAGCCAGGTCAGGTCAGGCGGTACCAGGATGGAGCAGTTGGCCCCGGGCTTCTCAGTACATGTGAAAGAGACAGAAAACAGAAAGGAGGGAAAACACAGAGGGTTAGGAGGAGCACAGGAAAAGGTTACAGGAGAGGTCAGATCAGACTGATGTCCGGCCTGTAAAGGAAGTAGATTAGTGTGCTAGTGAGCTCTCTAGCAGCTGCATTCTGAACTAGTTGGAGCTTTTTTTTTAATGGTTTACATGAACTTCCAACCAGAAGAGCTTTACAGTCATCCAATCTAGAAGTTATGAATGCTGCACCAGCTTCTCTGCGTGATGTAAGGAGAGTACATTACCCAGTTTAGCAATATTACGTAGATGGAAGAAGGCAGTTTTAACCATGTAACAGATGTGTGCATCAAACGAGAGGACAGAGTCAGAAACAGCTCCTAGGCTTTTTACAGTGCTACTGGGTAAGACTGAGAATCCGTCTAAATCTACAGCAATATTTGCATGTTTGGATCAATAAGTAAGACCTCTCTCTGTCTTTCAGACAGGCTGTTATTTTATTAAGGTGGATAAGTAGAGCTGGGTGGCAATGAAAGTCAAGTCAATGCCATGTTTACAGATTATGTTGCCCAGCTGCAGCAAATAAAGAGTAAATACGAGTTCTCTGTTTTAGAGGACGCAGACGGTCATCATACCAAGACACTGACCTTTTCCTAATTAATGCAACATGGTCAAGATTAGAGCGGAGCACAGACAGCAGATCATCTGTTTCATGCTCAGGATCTAGAGGAGGAGATGGGCAGGAGATGGTTAAATCTGGAGGGTTATTAATAAAGACAGTAGCTGTAGAGGTTGCTATGGTACGCTTGCTCATAAAGCGAGGCTGCAGGGGGATCTCCTGGTTTAAGACTACATGGTTAGGTAGTGGTCAGAGATGGAGTCAGGCTGAGAGATGCTGACTATGCTGACTGTCTCAATACCCAGGGTCAGAACTAGGTGTGTATGGTTGCATCTCGGAGTTGGACTTCTAAGATTGATTAAACCAGTTCTGAGGGGTCCTGAGTCTCCAAGTGAATATTGAAATCTCCAACATTTAAAGTCTTATCAGTGGAGAAAGCTCCCTCTGATAAGAAGTCAGCAAATTCACTCAGTGAATGTGTATAAAGTCCAGGAGGACGACAGACTGTAATAAACAGAAGAGAGAGCTGCTTTTTAGAAGCCGGGGAAGAGTCTGCCACTTTCAGACTCAGCGCTAGAAACGATTTCACTTCAGAACCTGAGTTTTGGGTTTATGTCCAGAACTGGATCAGAGACCGAGGCTACTCCACTGCTGTGACCAGACCTGCGAGGAGAACTGCAGGAGTTCAAGCCTGGGGGAGTCGATTCATTCAAAGCAATGATTCATTAGGTTTAACCCCCGTTTCACAAAGACACAGTGAACTGAGGAGGTTTTCAGTAATAATCTCAGTGACAGGGACTGCTTTAGCTTCTAGAGATCCTACATTTAACAGCCCAAACTTAATGCGGGAAACACGAAGCGCTAATGTTGATTTAATCAGGTTGTTACGAGTCGAGCTTCTAAAGAAGAACCGAATCCAAACAGCGGTTCAGAGTCTCGCTCAAAATACCGGAGATCACGTGATCGCCCGAAGTGACGCTTCGCACGTCACTGAACGTAATGACGTCCAAGGCGCGTCACTTTCCCGGGAGCAACGAGCTGAATATGAACTGAAATATGAACTGAAATGAAACAGAAATGTAGAAACTGTGTGAATCTGCTGGACTTTCATTTAAAAACACAACAAAACATGCAGCAGTTTCTCTCTGAAGGTCAGGTGTTGTTTCCAAACCGACTAAAGAGAATAAAAGTGCTTGATAAAGCTCCTCCGTATTGGAGGGTTTTAACTGGAGACGATGTGAAATGAGCTCTAATAAAACACTGAAGTGTTTCTGTTTATTTCTGTGTTCAGCAGATGTTCAGTCTACATGCAGATTAAACAGGGGGGTTTTTCACATCATCAAATATTATCAAACGTGACTATTTTTATTTACGAGGAGAACAAAGCAGTTACACACTCAGATCAAATACATGCAGTTAAATGTAGATAAAATGACATTCAGTGAAGAGAAGAAACGCAGGCAGACATCACTGTATGGAGCTCCCGTCTCAGTCTGGACGAAGCTGATGAACACAAGTGAATCAGGCGATGGAGGTGTAGTGTTTTATTAGAACAGCAGGTGGCGCAGTAGAGCTGAGGAGCTGAGAAGCACTTTGACCTTAACTGTGTTAAAAAGCCTCGGGCTGCTTCCAGAAACCCCCAAATTTACTGCTTTTTCCTACTGATCCTCCTCCTCTCCTCCGGGACCCGGAAACTGGGTTTGTGGCTCCATCATGCCGCCTGTCCAAAAACCGGAGGAGACGAAAGAAGCGGCTTCCAGCGGAGGAGACATGAGAGGATCCCACCCAGGAAGAGTGTTAAAGATTTAGGAGTGAGATCACTGAGTGCTCCCAGAGACCACGGCAAATAGAGGAAGCAGCACACAAGTCCTAAACGCTCAGATTCACTAATATTACTGATCTGATCCAATGAGCAGTAAAGCAGTCCTAGAAATGTAGAGTTTAGAGAGACGAACCCGCTCCCCTGCTTCTCTACACCTGGCTTATTTACTGGAACTGAGCTGAAATGATCTTTATTCAGTGAACAACCGCAAGCACTGTCTGCTCAGTTCAGCTTTATTAATCACCCTATTTCTAACAAGCTGTTCTCATTATATATATATTTTACTTGGGGACAGATGAGGACACTGAACCCCTCATAAGGCAGCTAATAGGGACAACACTGTACCATCACATGTATGTCTTTTAGGAGCTAAGACGTCCCCCTACAGGGATGGACACTGAGCAGGGTGAGGCCACAGCAACCACATGGCGCTGGTTTGGGGCAGTGCATGCCATCCTGGGAGGCAAACCTTCAGTGGCCTCAACCAGTAAAGGCTCAGACACAGAGGGGGCCTACAAAGGGGAAGATGACGCGCCCTCCTGTGCCAAGTCCGACCCTGTGAGCCAGTCAGTCCCCTCCACCAGCAGGAGTGCCTCCTGTCCCCCCTCAGGAAGTCCAGCAGCTAAAAGGAGAAGGCGTACTGACTCTGCAGAGGTGCTGGAGTTTCTGAGAGAGGAAGCTGCCAGAGCTCAACGAGAGGAGGCTCAACATGAACACTTCTGTCCTTGTTTAAAAAAGATTGAAAGAATGTGAGGAGTTATTTGATGAATATTTTATTTGTGTACATAAAATATTTTTAGTTAATCCTTCAAATGAAATCTGATCTGTGTCTGTCTTTTCCTCTTTTGGGTCCATTACTGTCAAATGAAGTGAACTCCCACACTGTGGCCTCATTCTCAGTAGATTAGATATTTAAAGTTAAATAAGCTTGAATAATTATCACACAACTCTTAAATGAAGGAGTCTGGAATAAGCAGCACTTTTCCTAGCGCTGACCTCCCACCAAACTAAGTAATCAGGGGAGAAGGGCCTTGGTAAGAGAGGTGACCAAGAACCCAAACGGTCACTCTGGTTCAAAAAGATCCAGTTTACAGAAACGTCCAGAAGCGCAACCATCACTGCAGCTCTCCACCAATCTGGGCTTTATGGCAGAGTGGTCAGATACAGGAGAGCCCCTAAAGGACCCTCAGACTATAAGAAACAAGGTTCTCTGGTCTGATGCAACCAGGATTGAACTTTTTGGCCTCAGTTCTAAGAGTCATGTCTGGTGGAAACCAGGCCCTGCTCCTCACCTGCCCAACACCATTCTTTCAGTGAAGCTTCAGGCTGTGGGGGTATTTTTCAGGGTCTGGGACAGGGAGACTGGGTCAGGGTTGAGGGAAAGCTGAATGGAGTACAGATATATTCTTAAAGGAAACCTGGTCCAGAGCACTCAGGACCTCAGACGGGGCAAAGGATCACCTTCCAACGAGACAGTGACTCAACACAACACAGGAGTGGCTTAGAGACGACCCTGTGAATGCTCCAGAGTGGACAACTAGAGCCCTGCTTTACACCCTATTAAAATCTTTGAAGAGCCCTGAGAATAGCTGTCCACCGACGCCCTCATCCAACCTTACGGAGAGGATCTGCAGAGAAGAAAGGCCGAAAATCCCCAAATCCAGGTGAGCAAACCTTGCGGCATCATACCCAAGAAGACTGGAGGCTGTAATCACTGCCAAAGGTGCTTCACCTAAGTACTAAGTAAAGGGTCTGAATACTTATGTCACTGCAACATTTTAGTTTTTCTTTTTTTAAATAAATTTGCAGAAATTTATTAGAAAACTCTGTTTTCACTTTGTCATTGCGGGATAAACATGGTGCCAGTGTCTAAAGCTGTATATTTTCCTTCATAATGCCACTTTTATTAAAGATTTATGTTTCCTGATTAAGATTATATTAATAAAATGCCAGAGAAAGAAAAACTATTCCCAGCAACACTCAGTATAGAAGCAATTTTCCTTTATATCTGTTATTATTTACAGTTATTAATTAGAGTTACTTTTAATAATCTTTTAAATAGTTGTAAACACTGTTTTCTTAAACTAGTTTATCATTTTCAGTTTAGAGAGTCAGAAATATTTGTATTCAGGTTTAGGAGGGACTTTTATTTTGACAGGATTTCGTTCGCTACTCTGTCCAAGTGTTGCTAGCTTCACACTGCTAGCTCGTTGCTCGGGTCTGCAGCGGGACCGGGGAACCGACGCGCCTTGAAACGTGATTGCGTAACGAAGCGTCACTTCCGGCGTTCACGTGATCTCCGGTATGTTTGCGCGCGTGTTTGGACGCGGTTCTGCTTTAGAAGCTCGAGCTGTGATTCTTCACAGAGCGTCGAGCGACCGGCCCTCCGACCGGCGTTCAGGTTAGTGAGCTGGACAGTGGGCAGGTGAGTGATTTACATGATTTACTGGATTTAATCATCATTTATTCTGTCATTTCTCTGCTTGTTTTAAACAGTAATAAATCAGTGTCCCTCATAGTGTCTCAGACTAACCCTGCAGTATGGAGACTGTCTGTCCTCCACATGGTTTATAACTGGAGCTTCAGAAAATCTGCTTTAAAAATCTTATTAGAATTGATATAAATTCTTTTGCTACACCATCATTCAATACTACTGCTCTTAATGATATTCAGGGATTGTGCTGCTGCTGCCTCCATCCTAAGAGTAGGAAAACTGGTAAATGATCATGGACCCAGATTATCAGTGTTATCCTCCTGATTTCAGTGTAAAGCCATTTTCATCTAGAGAACGTTTCTGCTCCATCTACAGTTTTTAATCTTAGACCCTCCTTCCCCTCACTGCATGCTCAGCTTCTGGGAGAGGGGTCAGAGTAAATGTGTCATATTCAATGAGGGAAGTCCTCTCCTCTTTCATAGCCTCAACCCAGAATGTTGATTTAGCTGAATCTCTCTAAAGCTCTGTGGTTCATTACAGACCCTGTAGCAGTACAGGTCTTGAGCAAGACCTTTACGTACTTTTGCCCACCGCTCCAGGCACGTGTGTTCACAGCACAGCTGGGTTACAGAGGGAAGCCAAATTCCATCAGTCAAAAAATGTCAAATGGTGAATCTGGTGTTCTTGTCTTGTACGTTTTGTTACTTTGAAACAATGCGCAGAGAAGCAAATCCCACTATCACAGTTTTGGAGGTTCCACCGAGATCCCAATATTCCTCTGGGTCCAGAGTTTTCAGAGACAGGATCAGAAACTGACAGAGGCGGCCGCCGTCATCCCAATGAGTGATTCTGAGTCAATTCAGGCGCTCTACTGACTCTGAGACTCTGTACCTGAGGTGACCTTAAGTAAATTAATTAGACCGCTTGTCTTAGGAATTACGGGTCGCCATATTCTTAGACCTTGAGGTTACTTTAACCCGGATCCCTTTTGATATTTTAAGTTTCATATTTGTTTTAGACCATTGACTTTTTGACGTGATCCGGACTCAAAGGACGAAGATGTCCAAAGCAGCAAAGAAACACTTAAATTTCAGTACCCCTATCCGTCAGTAGGGACACAATTCTAACAGTGGATGTTTCAGGCTTACCACTCACAGAACATTTCTGCAGGAAGTTCAGGTAAATCTCTTCATAAGCTCCAGCTTGTTCAGAATGCTGCTGCCAGGGTACGAACTTGAGCTAGGAAATCTGATCATATTAGTCCAATTCTTTCATCCTTACACTGGTTACCTGTTAAATTCAGTACAGATCATAAAATACTTCTAAACCCCACATTATCTGGAGGAACTTCTTACACCTTACAGCCCTCCACGTACACTTCGCTCGCAAGATGCTGGCCTATTATCAGTCCCACGTATTAGAAAAAACAGTGCAGGAGGAAGAGCGTTCTTTTACAAAGCCCCCAACTTTGGAACAAGCTCCCTGTTAATATCCGGGAATCAGACACACTCTCAGTCTTTAAATCTAGATGATAAACTTCTCTCTTTAACACCAGCTTTCAGAGAACTCTCCAGTTCTGTGTTCTGTCCTGCTCTGATTACATTTCACCACTGTTCTGTCCTGCTCTGATTACAGGCTTTTTATCACTATTATTGTGGTTGTGTCTCTAACTATTTCTGCTACAGGTCTCTCACTAAACGTAAAGCTTGTTCTAATCGTCATCTTTTTCTCTCTCTCCCCTCATGTCCTGAGCTCCCTGTCTGGAGCTGCTTGTCTGGAGTTTCCCTCCCCACCCCCACTGGATCTATAGGAGCAGCTAGGTCAGTATGTATTAGTTCAAGTACTGCTTTTGCTCATGCATCAGGTTCTGTTTCTACTCTGAGCAGATTTGTCTTGTCTGCAGACTTCACAGTTCAGTTCATCAATCTTACCCTTGATCTTCATGCTTCATCAGGTAATAAAGCCTATTGTACTCTTTAATGGTGAACTTGGTACCACTTTTGTGGCTTTGTCTTCTTTATTTGAGCCAGTTGTTGTGATGCTTGTGCTCTCTGCTCCCTGTTACTGTACAGTATTCTCTCACTGACCATTGTTTGCGTTTTTGTCTGTGTTTTTACACAGAGGCAACCACAGAGGAATAAGCTACCCAGGAGGTTGTCAAGCTTGTGCGGCAGACCCAGCTGCTGTTGTAGAGGCAGTCCAAATTCCACCGACTGAAGACGAGGTGTGACCATCTTAATTCCAGCTCTACCAGCGAGGCAGACACAGAAGGTCATCATTTCCTCTCCTGCACCTGAAAGGGCCTGGAAATGTCAGTGTGGCTGGGAAAAGTCTGGAGGACTCTTCCACCACCACAGCTGTTTTCACCTGGATGTCGCCAGGTGGCTTTGGCACCATTGTTCTCCACTATTCTCCATCTGATGCAGCGTGGCCCTGAAAAAGCACTGCAGTACTCTTCTGTCCTCTTTTCGGAAAAAAACAGACACTCGGACCATCGGCTTCGGGCCACTGCTGGCTGTGGGATAGGTCCGTCTGCACTGACTTTGTAGAGAACTGGAAGAGCTTTCGGCTGCGTCCGGTCCTCTAACACAGAGATGGTCCATCGTTCTCTCCGGGAACATCAAGAAGGTTTAAGGCCTGGACTGACTGACCCTTCCCATTCACACTGTCAGGTTAGTGAACTGCGTAGTTGGCAGGTAAGTGATTTACATGATTTACTTGATTCCACCCATTTATTCAGTCACTTTTCTGCTTGTATTAAAAAGTAATATCAGTGTCACTCATAATATTTCAGACAAATCCTGCAGTATCAAGACTGTCATGGTTTGTAGTTGTAACGTTGGAAAATCTGCTTTAAAAATATTATTAGATTTTGTAGGGGCCAGTGGTGGCTCCGCGTTTAGAGCTCCTGGCTATTTGACAGTGTTGTGTGTTCGATCCCTGGGCTCGGCAAACTGCCACTCTTGAGCAAGACCTTTACGTACTTTTGCCCACCGCTCCAGGCACGTGTGTTCACAGCACAGCTGGGTTACAGAGGGAAGCCAAATTCCATCAGTCAAAAAATGTCAAATGGTGAATCTGCTTTTCTTGTCTTGTACGTTTTGTTACTTTGAAACAATGCGCAGAGAAGCAAATCAGACTACCACAGTTTGAGGTTCCACCGAGATCCCAATATTCCTCTGGGTCCAGAGTTTTCAGAGACAGGATCAGAAAGCGACAGAGGCGGCCGCCGTCATCCCAATGAGTGATTCTGAGTCAATTCAGGCGCTCTACTGACTCTGAGACTCTGTACCCGAGGTGACCTTAAGTAAATTAATTAGACCGCTTGTCTTAGGAATTACGGGTCGCCATATTCTTAGACCTTGAGGTTACTTTAACCCGGATCCCGGATTCAGGCTTACCACTCAGAGAACATTTCTGCAGTCCTGTGAAGGTGAAATTGGGTAATACCTTTTTCAGTGGTATGAAAAAGTTTGGGCACCCCTGATCATTTTGATGATTTTCCTTTATAAATCATTGGTTGTGCTGATCAGTAATTTCAGTTAAATATATCATGAAGCCTATGAACACAGTGATATTTGAGAAGAGAAATGAAGTTTATAGGATTTATAGAAAGTGTGCAATAATTATTCAAACAAAATTAGGCAGGTGCATAAATGTGGGCACCCTCAGAACCTCAAGGCTGGACTACTGCAGTGCTGTAGGCTGGAAGTTCAGGTAAATCTCTTCATAAGCTCCAGCTTGTTCAGAATGCTGCTGCCAGGGTACGAACTAGAGCTAGGACATTTGATCATATTAGTCAAATTCTTTCATCCTTACACTGATTACCTGTTAAATTCAGTACAGATCATAAAATACTTCTAAAATATTAATCTCTCAATGGTCTTGACCCCACATTATCTGGAGGAACTTCTTACACCTTACAGCCCTCCACGTACACTCCGCTCGCAAGATGCTGGCCTATTATCAGTCCCACGTATTAGAAAAAACAGTGCAGGAGGAAGAGCGTTCTTTTACAAAGCCCCCAACTTTGGAACAAGCTCCCTGTTAATATCCGGGAATCAGACACACTCTCAGTCTTTAAATCTAGATGAAAAACTTCTCTCTCTAACACCAGCTTTCAGAGAACTCTCCAGTTCTGTGTTCTGTCCTGCTCTGATTACATTTCACCACTGTTCTGTCCTGCTCTGATTACAGGCTTTTTATCACTATTATTGTGGTTGTGTCTCTAACTATTTCTGCTACAGGTCTCTCACTAAACGTAAAGCTTGTTCTAATCGTCATCTTTTTCTCTCTCTCCCCTCGTGTCCTGAGCTCCCTGTCTGGAGCTGCTTGTCTGGAGTTTCCCTCCCCACCCCCACTGGATCTATAGGAGCAGATAGGTCAGTATGTACTAGTTCAAGTACTGCTTTTGCTCATGCATCAGGTTCTGTTTCTACTCTGAGCAGATTTGTCTTGTCTGCAGACTTCACAGTTCAGTTCATCAATCTTACCCTTGATTTTCATGCTCTCTACTGCATATTGTGAAACATCATAATTACAGTGAACAAGGATTTCATGCTGTTTGAATATTGTAACACACTGCAACCATCACCACTGTGATCATTGACCACATTCAGGTAATAAAGCCTGTTGTTCTCTTTAATGGGGAACTTGGTACCACTTTTGTGGCTTTGTCTTCATCTGAGCCAGTTGTTGTAATCCTTGTGCTCTCTGCTCCCTGTTATTGCGTTTCTGTCTGTTTCTGTCCGCCTGCTCAGGTACGAGCTCTCCAGGAGGTCGTCAAGCTTGTACGGTCGATCCAGCTGCTGTTTTAGAGGCAGTCAAACTTCGCTGACGAGGCTGGAGGCTGCCCGTGACTCCTCTAACGTGACCATCTTAATTCCAACACTACCGGCGCCACAGACACAGAGGGTCGTCATCTCCACTCCCGCATCTGAGAGAGCCTGGAACTGTCTGTGTGGCTGGAAAAAGCAGAGGGCTCTTCCACCACAGCAAGTTCTCACCTCTGCTAACTGGTTCAAGGACCTCAGCTCTTCACCTGCTCCGGCACAGAGGAAGACTCCTTAGGGCGGTGTTCTCACTGTTGAAGATTCTTCTGTAAAACCCTCAAAGTATCGACCCTAAAGAGTAACGCCACGTTCTCCTTTTTACCAGGTGCTCGCTTCCTGGATGTTGCCAGGTGGGTTTGGCACCATCGTTCTACACTGTTCTCCTCCTGATGCAGCATGGTCCTGAAGAAGCACTGCCGTACGCTTCTGGACACTGTTCGGGAAAAGCCAGACATCAGGATCATCGTCTTCAGCCCCCTGACCACTTATAGACCAGTAAGGGAGCCGTTTCCTCAGCTCTTCTCGCTCCACTGCTGGCTGTGGGACAGGTCCGTCTGCTCTGTCTTTGTGGACAGCTGGGAGAGCTTTTGGCTGCGCCTGGTCCTCTACCTCAGAGATGATACTTCACCTGTGCCGCCTGGGGTCCATCGTTCTCTCCAGGAGCATCAAGAAGGTGCCAGGCCAGGACTGACTGGCCCTTCCCAGTCACACTGTCAGGTTAGTGAACTGCATAGTTGGCAGGTAAGTGATTTACATGATTTACTTGATTCCACCCATTTATTCTATCACTTTTCTGCTTGTATTAAAAAGTAATGTCAGTGTCACTCATAGTATTTCAGACAAATTCTGCAGTGTTGAGACGGTCATGGTTTGTAATTGTAACGTTGGAAAATCTGCTTTATAAATCTTTTTTATATTTATATAAATTCTTCCATCTTTCCGAGTACAAGCAGTTCTGCATTGAGTTTGGGCTGTTAAATATACAGTGGGGCAAAAAAGTATTTAGTCAGCCACTGATTGTGCAAGTTCTCTTACTTAGAAAGATATGAGAGGTCTGTAATTTATCATAGGTTCATTTCAACTTTGAGAGACAAAACAAAAAATAAAAAAAATCCAGGAAATCACATTGTAGGATTTATGAAGAATTTATTTGTAAATTATGGTAAGTTTTTCTGGACTAGTCAAGGTTTCTGGCTCTCACTGACTTGATTGAAGCTCTTCTGTCCTCCACTTGTTACCTGTATTAATGGCACCTGTTTGACCTCGTTATCTGTATAGCACACCTGTCCACAGCCTCAAACAGTCAGACTCCAAACCTCCAACCTGCTTAAGCCAGTACATGTCCAGACCCGTCTGAAGTGAACCACCTTAATTCACTAGATCTCTGTGAAACTAAATCAAGGGTGTAGGTCTGTTAATTACATTGGTGGGGGTCATAAAATCAGTTCACACAGGGTCTCCTGGAAGCTGAGTGTTTCTGTATTTATGATGACCTTAAAACTCTAACTAAAACTACAGGTAATTTCTGAATATGAAGTGTCCAAAATACAAGTGTCCAAAGAAACACATAGGGTAAGAGAGTAAATGTAAATGACTGCAGAATTTTAAATAGTGAAATAGATTTCAGACTGTGTGCTAACCAGCCAATTAATCCTCAGAGTCCATATTGACTATTTAAGTCAAGACAGGTTGCCAAGTAGTATTAAATTTACCACTGCACCCAATTTTAGGTAGGAGGGTTTTCTCTTTCCCTTTAAGTACTCTAAGTAGTCTTAGCCAGAACCATTTGAACAAGATTTCAGTGTAACTGACAGTTCGACAAGGTTTTTCTTGATCAGACTCAGTTCTGAAGTCTTCCTCCGGCGTTACGTTTACTGCAGGATTAAAGTGTTTCCCTACATTCCTAAGGCTGACCGATCGAGTTGATTATTTAAGCGCAGAGATGCAAATCCCACTACCTCAGTTTTGGAGGTTCCACCAAGATCCCAATATTCCTCTGGGTCCAGAGTTTTCAGAGACAGGATCAGAAAGCGACAGAGGCGGCCGCCGTCATCCCAATGAGTGATTGAGTCCATTCAGGCGCTCTACTGACTCTGAGACTCTGTACCCGAGGTGACTGTAAGTAAATGAAGTAGACCGCTTGCCTTATACATTTAGAAGAGACGGGACGCCGTATTCATTTCAGTCTCACAGTTGACTTGGCAACCTCTTGTTGGCAAATTGTAATAAATTTGGATCCCTGAAAAATTCTCTGGTTTAAACAACCCTGAGAATCTAAATATTCAGGACATTTAGTTCTGCACTTGCCACACAGACACCAGACTGTACTGTGGGTAGCAAGTGTTAGTCATGGAATGCTGTTCTTTTTCCTCCATGTATACCACCCCTAATGTCCAAATTACTCAATTTTACTTTCATCAGTCCACAGCACCTTATTCTTAAATGAAGCTGGCTTGTCCAACTGTGCTTTAGCAGACCTCCAGCGACTCTGTTTGTGGCGTGTGCAGAAAAGGCTGCTTCTGCATTACTCTCCCATACAGCCTCTCCTTGTGTAAAGTGCGCTGAGTAGTTGAACGATGCGCAGTGACTCCATCTGCAGCATGATGATGTAGGTCTTTGGAGCTGGTCTGTGGGTTGACTATGACTGTACTTACCATCCTTCACCTCTGCCTATCTGAGATTTTTCTTGACCTGCCACTTCGGGCCGTAACTAGAACTGTGCCTATGGTCTTCAGTTTCCTCACCATGTTCCTCACAGTGAAGACTGACAGCTGAAATCTGAGAGCTTTTTGTAGGCTGGAAGTCCAGGTAAATCTCTTCATAAGCTCCAGCTTGTTCAGAATGCTGCTGCCAGGGTACGAACTAGAGCTAGGAAATCTGATCATATTAGTCCAGTTCTTTTATCCTTACACTAATTAGCTGTTAAATTCAGTACAGATCATAAAATACTTCTAACATATTAATCTCTCAATGGTCTTGACCCCACATTATCTGGAGGAACTTCTTACACCTTACAACCCTCCACGTACACTCCGCTCACAAGATGCTGGCCTATTATCAGTCCCACGTATTAGAAAAAACAGTGCAGGAGGAAGAGCGTTCTTTTATAAAGCCCCCAACTTTGGAACAAGCTTCCTGTTGATATCTGGGAATCAGACACACACTCAGTCTTTAAATCTAGATGAACAACTTCTCTCCAGTTCTGTGTTCTGTCCTGCTCTGATTACATTTCACCACTGTTCTGTCCTGCTCTGATTACAGGCTTTTTATTACTATTATTGTGGTTGTGTCTCTAACTATTTCTGCTACAGGTCTCTCACTAAACGTAAAGCTTGTTCTAATCTTCATCTTTTTCTCTCTCTTCTCATGTCCTGAGCTGCCTGCCTGGAGTTGCCCTTTTTTGGTTCCGTTCCGGTGTCTTGGTATCAGGCCTGTCCCACTACTCAGCAGAGTTCCAACACAACCATCCTAACCCCTCTCTGTCTCTCTCTTTTACATGTACTGAGATGCCCTGCTGTCCAGTCTGGAGGTGTCCATTCGTCTATGTTCCGGAATCAGACCTTCATTATCTCTCTGTCCAGCACCTACTCACACTCCTTCTTCATAACTGTATATTGTTATTCCTTTTCTGATTATTACACAGTGCTTGAAGTTGGAGCGGAGCAGAGTTCTGTTATTCACTACGTCTGCGGTTTTGCTTCTATGCCTTTGAACTCTTCAGCGAGTGTGGACTTGAGTTCTGAACCGAGAAGCTCGGAGATGTTCATTTCAAAACACAGAGAACCTCCTCATCCCTCCATGTCTGTTAGGCCTAGCAGATCAACCTCGCCATCTAAGCTGTTTGCAGTGTTTCTTCTCTTGTATAGAAATTGAGATTTTTAGCCATTATATAAACCAGTGAGTTTTTGGCTGTAGATCCAAATTAGTGATCCTCTGAAAACTTTCTGATGTTGTACAGCGCTAAATTTCAGTCTTTTATGGGAGCTTCTTGGTCGAGGCTTCTCAGCTTCACCTCCATTGCCTGAGTCACTTGTGTTTCTATAAGCTTTGTCCAAACTGAAACAGGAGCACCATACAGTGATGTCTGCCTGTGTTTGTTCTCTTAATTGAACGTTAGTTTTTTTATGTAATCTCTCATATGTCTGTTTATATTCAGCTCGTTATGCTCAGGTCTACAGTGGGACCGGGGAATTGAGGCGCTTGACTTCTTAAACCGAAGCGTCACCACCTCAGCTCTTCTACTTTGCCTTCACCTGCTTCATCCCTCAAGGACAACCCCTCAGGGCAGTGTTCTCATTGATGGAGATTCTACTGAAACCACTTAAGCATCGAGCCCAAAGAGTAACACCACAGTCTCCTGTTTTCCAGATGCCGTGTTCTGGACTTCGTCAGGCGGCTTCCCTTCACACTGCGACAGCGAGATGCCTTTGGCACAATCATTCTCTACTGTTCGCAGCGAGTTCCTGACGTTGGTGAACTGAATAGTTGGCAGGTAAGTAATTTTACATCATTTTTTCTATTTTAATAACCATTTATTCTGTCATTTCTCTGCTTGTATTAATAATTAATTTGGTCAGTGTCTGTATCTTCAGTATCTCGCACCCAGTCAGCTAAGTACTGAGGTGCTTTCCTCTCTCTTTGAAAAGTGTGTACTATGTCTGTCTCCCTCTGAGCACCATCTTGAGCATCAGGTTTAGACTCTTGAACCTCTTCTGGAGTCTGATCAACACTGTTGGCTGTTGGAATGGGGGGTACACCCCTCTCACCTTGGGATCATCAGCTGCCATTGACTGGTCAGTCTGGGTTTGTTGTTCTTTAACACCCTTTGTATGAAATTTCGCAAGCCTGTGTTTAAGCACTTTCCCTGTGTCTGGATATTAGACTAGGCATGCTGGACTGTTTTTTTTGGGTTTTTCCTCTTTCCCTTTAAGTAATCTAAGCAGTCTTAGCCAGCACCTTTTGAACAAGATTTCAGTGTAACTGACTGTACAGCAAGGTTTTTCAGACGAAGTCCTGAAGTCTTCCTCCGGTGTTACGTTTACTGCAGGATTAAAGTGTTTCTCTACATTCCTAAGACTGACTGATCGAGTTGATTCTTTAAGCACGGAGAAGTAAATCCCACTACCACAGTTTTGGAGGTTCCACAGAGATCCCAATATTCCTCTGGGTCCAGAGTTTTCAGAGACAGGATCAAAAACCGACAGAGGCGGCCGCCGTCATCCCAATGAGTGATTCTGAGTCCATTCAGGCGCTCTACTGACTCCGAGACTCTGTACCCGAGGTGACTGTGTAAATTAATTAGGCCTTACGAATTTAGAATAAACAGGAGGAGACGGACGCTGTATTCTTAGACCTTCAGGTTACTTTAACCCGAATCCCTTTTGATATTTTAATTTTAACATTGACTTTTTGCAGCTATCCGGACTCAAAGGATGAAGATGTCCAAAGCATTGCCTTAAGATCATTTCAGTCTCATAGTGGTCTGAACTGGGAATTTCTCGGGATCCAGATTTGTTTTAAATTCTAAGATTCTAGAAAGATTCTAAGATATTGTCTTGAAATAGTTTTATTCTCAGTTTAAATTTTTCAGGGATCCAAATTTATTACAAATTAAGTTTTAAGGACATTTAATTATTCATTACTGTTCAACCTAGAGAATTTTGTAAAGGGATCTGCACTTATTTTTTAGAAAATTGAAAGATTCTGAAGCAAGGTTTTGGAAATAAATGTTTTTCAGGGCTGTTCAAATTAGACATTTTGAGGGTTCTAAGACAAGGGGGTTTATAATACCCAAAGAGTTTAGACTATACACGTGACATTAATACATAGTTACAGTTATGATTAGTAGCGCTTTATTAAGCATAAAGGTATCTGCTATAGATAGAGATATATTTATCCCCACCCCCCCCCAGCAAGCAAAACAGCTGATGGGCCTTACCATGCTCAATGTCCTGTGTCTACCTGTGACCATGTTGAATGCCTAAAATAATTGACATATAAACCCAGTAATTCTATCCTATTCTATCTGCTTTTAAAACTGATTTGACACGAACAGTTGAGGGCCTACTTTATAGTCTTTAATATCAGCTGTTGTCTTTATCTGAGACAGTTGTTGTGATGTACTGTGTTACTGTACAGTACTCTGTCTCGCTGACCGTTGTTTGCGTTTGTCTGTGTTTACTCTGGAGTAACTTGGTGACCGCGGAGGAGCGAGATCTCCAGATGCTCTGCAAGGAGGTCATCAAGCTTGACTGCTGCTGCTGCTGTAGAGGCAGTCCAAACTCCAACGGAAGACGAGGCTGGAGTCTGTTCGTGACTCCTCCAACGATGGTCATCTTAAATCCAGCACTACCGGCATGGCGGACACAGAGGGTTGTTGTCTCCACTCCTGCACCAGAGAGGGCCTGGGGCCGTCGTCGTGGCCTGGAAAAGCAGAGGGCTCCTCCACCACCACAGCTGCTTTTCATCTAAATGTACTGGCGTGAGGTTATCAGTTCTTCAACTTCACCTTTTTCCTTAAAATGTTTTTTTTTTTTTTTTTTCCCTCCAGGAGTCCTGGACATTGCCAACTTTCTCCACTTTTTCTCTACCCGATGCAGTGAGGCCCTTAAGGAGCACTGCCACACACTTCTGGACACCACTCGGAAAAAGACAGGACCCTAGATTAGGCAGCTGGATAGTGGGCAGGTAATAATATTTCTGTCATTTCTCTGCTTGTTTTAAAAAGTAATAAATCAGTGTCCCTCATAGTGTCTCAGACTAACCCTGCAGTATGGAGATTCTGTCCTTCACATGGTTTATAATTAGAGCTTCAGAAAATTTGCTTTAAAAATCTTATTAGAATTGATATAAATTATTTTACTACACCATCATTTAATACTACTGCTCTTATTCTGTTTATTTCAGAGTCTTTATTCATCAGTCTGTTCTCAATTCTTCCTCACTTATTCATCCTTCACCCATAACGCTGTCATATTTCTAATGCCCAGTGCTCCATGCTTTAGCCTCCCCCCCTTTACTGGATCTATAGGAGCAGCTAGGTCAGCCTGTACTAGTTCAAGTACTGCTTTTGCTCGTGCATCAGGTTGTTACTACTCTGAGCAGATTTCTCTTGTATGCAGACTTCACAGTTCAGTTAATCAATCCTACCCTTGATCTTCATGCTCTCTACTGCATAATGTGAAACATCATAATTACAGTGAACAAGGATTTCATGCTGTTTGAATATTGTAACACACTGCAACCATCAGCACTGTGATCATTGGCCACATTCAGGTAATAAAGCCTATTGTACTTGGTACCGTATTTTTGGCTGTTCATCACGTCCTTGGTGAGAGTTCAGAGGCTGTCGCCGTTTCCTTCTGAATGCATCGACTCCTCAAGGTTTAGCTATTGCAGTTACTCATGTGGAAGTGGTCGTGGCGGAGTCCCCGCAATTCAGTTCACTTCTATGCACAACCCAAATCTCAGGTTCTGAAGCTAAATACTCGACAGCTAGTGTCTTATTAACCTTCCAGATTTCTCCACCTCCTTTCAATTTCACCCTAAAGATCTAGAGCATGTAACAGATGATCTGCAGACTGTGATCCGTTCTAGCCTTGGCAGTGTTGTTCCACAACAAATTTGGTAGAAAAGCCTAGCACTGTGGTTTAATGAACAGATATGTACTCTGAAACCGATCACTGCTGAATTGAACTGCAGAACAGAATTAGAAATCTGAGTCGAGTGGTATCAGTTTGGTCGAGCGACCATCCCTACTTTAAGATAAAGAAGACAAAGCTGATATGAAAGATTATAGTCAGCTTTTGTGATCCTTTTGTGCTCTCTGCTCCCTGTGTTACTGTGCAGTTTGCATTTCTGTCTGTGTTTTTACTCAGAGGTGACCACGGAGGAACAAGCTCTTCAGGAGTTCGTCAAGCTGCAATATTGAGACTTCCATGGTTTGTAATTGTAACGTCGGAAAATCTGCTTTAAACGTTTTAATAGAATTTATATAAATTCTTCCATCTTTCAGGGTACAAGCAGTTCTGCATTGTGTTTGGGCTGTTAAATATACAGTGTGGCAAAAAAGTATTCAGTCAGCCGCTGATTGCAAGTTCTCTTACTTAGAAAGATGAGAGAGGTCTGTAATTTTATTTAAAAAAAAACAGGAAATCGCATGGTAGGATTTTTAAAGAATGTATTTGTAAATTATGGTGGAAAATAAGTATTTGGTCACCCACAAACAAGATTTCTGGCTCTCACAGACCTGTAACTTTTTTAAGATGCTCTCTCTGTGAAACTAAATCAAGGGTGTAGGTCTATTTATTACATTGGTGGGGGTCATAAAATCGGATCACACAGAGTCTCCTGGAAGCCGAGTGTTTCTGTATTTATGATGAACTTTAAATCTCTAACTGTAAAAATACAGGTAATTTCTGAATATGAAGTTATAAAAGCTCATACAAGTGTCCAAAGAAACACAAAGGGTAAGAGAGTAAATGTAAATGACTGCAGAATTTTAAATAGTGAAATAGATTTCAGACTGGGTGCTAACCAGCCAATTAATCCTCAGAGTCCATATTGTCTATTTAAGTTCCAGCAAGATCCCAATATTCCTCTGGGTCCAGAGTTTTCAGAGACAGGATCAGAAACGGACAGAGGCGGCCGCCGTCATCCCAATGAGTGATTCTGAGTCAATTCGGGCGCTCTACTGACTCCGACACTCTGTACCCGAGGTGACTAAGTAAATTAATTAGACCACTTGCCTTACGAATTTAGAATAAACGGGAGGAGACGAGACGCCGTATTCTTAGACCTTCAGGTTACTTTAACCCGGATCCCTTTGATATTTTAATTTTCAAATGTGTTTTTCTACCACTGACCAAAGCCTTAAAATAATTTCAGTCTCACAGAATTTTCCAATTTAAAACAAATCTGGATCCCAGTGAAGACAACTAAGATATTGTCTTGGAATATTTTGATTCTCAGTGTTGTTTAAAGCAGAGAATTTTTCAGGGATCCAAATTTAGTTTGTAGCCAAGTGAGAATAATGAGACTGAAACTAATGACTTACCAGTTTTTGTTGATATTCCAAAACATTTCTCAGTCTCAGAATGAATGATATTGGGTGAATGAAGGGGGCATCTCTGGTTAAAGTGCTGCAAGCAAAACAGCTGATAGGCCTCATCATGCTCAATGTCCCATGTCCCAGGAAGCAGAAGAAGGGTTATCCACAAGGATAAATTCCCTTTTGGAAAATGAAACCATGGTTGCATGTGAATCTTCACTGGTGAATAGCCCTCTGAGAAAAGCCCTGCTGTGAATTCATTCTCAGATCAGGTGGCTAGAAACAGCTATGTCAGGAAATGCAGTAGTGCTTCAGATGGTTTCCACAACATCACAACAGCAGTGTAAGAAAAATGAGGATGTGTACGATGTGGATATTTCAGACTTGACGCTTGACATATCTTCATCATCAAATGATGGAATTGTTTTGCAGCAGTCTGATGATCAGATATTAATATTGTCTGATACTCACAAGTACTCACTAAAGGAAGGATCGTTTTTGTCTAAAAAAAAAAAAAAAAAAAGAATCAGTTCAGGAGTGTGTCTTATTCTCTCCTGTATCAGCTCTGTCTTCATCTTAGACAGTTGTTGTGATGCTTGTGCTCTGCTCCCTGTGTTATTGTACAGTACTGTCTCACTGATCGTCGTTTGCGTTGCTCTGTGTTTACTCTGGAGGTACTTGGTGACTGCGGAGGAGTGAGATCTCCAGGCGCTCTGCAAGGAGGTCATCAAGCTTTACTGCTATTGTTGTAGAGGCAGTCCAGACTCCACCAACGGAAGACGAGGCTGGAGACTCCTCTAACGCTGGCCATCTTAAATCCAGCACTACCAACGTAGCGGACACAGAGGGTTATCATCTCCACTCCCGCACCGGAGAGGACCTGGAAAAGCAGAGGGCTCCTCCACCACCACAGCCAGTTTTCACATCTACTAACTGCTGCGAGGTCCTCAGCTCTTTGTTGCGCCCTGAGGAGACGCTACAAAGGCCGTTCTTCCCTCATCTTGTGTGGTACCTGTGCATAAAACACAGCACCCAAAGGACCCAACAGCTTCAGGCCGGTGGTACTGGCTTCTCATCTGATGAAATCACTGGAGAGGCTGGTCTTTTAACCACATCCGCCCTCTGGTGAGCCCATCCATGGACTCTCTTCAGTGCCTACCAGTCTGGTGTCAAGGTGGATGATGCTGTCATCTGTCTTCTACACAGAGCTCTTTCTCACCTGGAGAAGCCCGGCAGCACTGTGAGGACACACAACACACCAAAACACAACAACACCACAACACCAAAACACACCACAACACAACACAACACCAAAACACACCACACCACAACACAACACAACACCAAAACACACCACAACACAAAATAACACAACACCAAAAAACAACAGGGAGGGAGGTTCTAGCTAGAGAGCTCGCCCATGCTCATTACCAAGATTCTCAATCTTTCAGAAATGATTAGCTGTCCTGCACTGATTCACATCACACAGCGTTTGAGCTCGTTTAGACTCATTGTGGTGATGAACCCCCAAGTTCAAGATTCCTTCAAAATCTGTTTCATCAAGTTTTGTATGGCTGAAACAGTTAGTGCTGCCATCTGGTGACCAGTTTGTGTCTTGTTTCTCCTCTCTCTCTCTCCCTCTCTCTCTCCCTCTCCCTCTCTCTCTCTCTCTCTCCCTCTCTCTCTCTCTCTCTCTCCCTCTCTCTCTCTCCCTCTCTCTCTCTCCCTCTCTCTGCCGGTGACGTTGATCCAGCTGGTAATTGTGTTATTAGCTGGTAATTGTGTTATTTTCCTATAAATATGGTGATGGTCAGTAGTCTAGCTCTGGTCACATCAGTGTCGGGGTGAGGGTCATTTATTTGTTTATTATTATTATTTGTCTTTTCTGCTGTGTTATATGAGGGAGGAGGTAAGACCGCTGTGTTTAGTGTTTTTCTTTTTCTAGGTTATTTAGTAAGATGGGATGTGCGGTTCTGTTTATTTTGGTCTTCTCTCACGCTGAAGTTTTATGATGTTGACCGTTGTTTGTTTGTGTTGAAAATAATAAAAGATTTCACTTGAGGATCAGATCTGTTGTGCTGGTTCCTTTATTTCTCTCCCCAAAGCTCTAGACCTCAACTTCACTATATTATAAACGGTGTGATGAACGGGGTCAGAAGTTCACTTTTAATGTTGTAAATAAATCAGCCCAGGTTTCAGAAAGCAGTTGTAGCTAATCTACGGCTGTCAGTGGGCTTTAAGTTATATGTTGAGGTGATAAACTAAAGCAGTAATTAATGCTGTTTAATGTAGAAGGAGTTTTCTAATGAACCTAAATGAGCATCTCTTACCAGCCTCAATGATCCACAGCCTCCTACCCTGCTACCTTTGGTCGGTCCTTTCTTAAATAAAAGGTTCAGGAGGAAAAAGATACAAGTGAAACTTTCAGAAACTGGGTGTGAAGAGCCGACAATTATCATTCACAAGCCCTGAAACATGCCAGCAGTCACTGTCCATCAGTTTGCTGGTCAGGTTAAAATGTGCAGTGCTGTGAGTCCAGAAGCAGGATCGGGATCTTCATTTTAGACCAAGTCCATTTACACTGACGTTCCCACAGCTCTGAATGTCTGCTTTTGGAGAAGTTCATCAGTTTAACCTGGAAAGCACAATCCTGCTCATGTCTTTCCCACTGTGGTACAGAACAGAAACACACACAGATATCATGGCTGATGCTCTCTGATGAGGAACCAAGACTGAAAGGGGGAACCCATCCTCCTCCAGTCGACACTGGATCATAATAAAAATCAAAACAGGAATAAAAACAATAACTAAACAAAAAGGTCAATTTTGCATCAAGACAAACAAGATGAGAATGTGAGTGAGAGAGATAAAGTCCATGCAGGTGAACAGTCAGAAGCAGAGTCATGCAGGGAGGTGAGGATGAGTCAATGTGAGGCTCCAGAGCAGGACAGCGGGCAGGAGGGCAGTGGAGAGCCAGGTCAGGTCAGGCGGTACCAGGATGGAGCAGTTGGCCCCGGGCTTCTCAGTACATGTGAAAGAGACAGAAAACAGAAAGGAGGGAAAACACAGAGGGTTAGGAGGAGCACAGGAAAAGGTTACAGGAGAGGTCAGATCAGACTGATGTCCGGCCTGTAAAGGAAGTAGATTAGTGTGCTAGTGAGCTCTCTAGCAGCTGCATTCTGAACTAGTTGGAGCTTTTTTTTTAATGGTTTACATGAACTTCCAACCAGAAGAGCTTTACAGTCATCCAATCTAGAAGTTATGAATGCTGCACCAGCTTCTCTGCGTGATGTAAGGAGAGTACATTACCCAGTTTAGCAATATTACGTAGATGGAAGAAGGCAGTTTTAACCATGTAACAGATGTGTGCATCAAACGAGAGGACAGAGTCAGAAACAGCTCCTAGGCTTTTTACAGTGCTACTGGGTAAGACTGAGAATCCGTCTAAATCTACAGCAATATTTGCATGTTTGGATCAATAAGTAAGACCTCTCTCTGTCTTTCAGACAGGCTGTTATTTTATTAAGGTGGATAAGTAGAGCTGGGTGGCAATGAAAGTCAAGTCAATGCCATGTTTACAGATTATGTTGCCCAGCTGCAGCAAATAAAGAGTAAATACGAGTTCTCTGTTTTAGAGGACGCAGACGGTCATCATACCAAGACACTGACCTTTTCCTAATTAATGCAACATGGTCAAGATTAGAGCGGAGCACAGACAGCAGATCATCTGTTTCATGCTCAGGATCTAGAGGAGGAGATGGGCAGGAGATGGTTAAATCTGGAGGGTTATTAATAAAGACAGTAGCTGTAGAGGTTGCTATGGTACGCTTGCTCATAAAGCGAGGCTGCAGGGGGATCTCCTGGTTTAAGACTACATGGTTAGGTAGTGGTCAGAGATGGAGTCAGGCTGAGAGATGCTGACTATGCTGACTGTCTCAATACCCAGGGTCAGAACTAGGTGTGTATGGTTGCATCTCGGAGTTGGACTTCTAAGATTGATTAAACCAGTTCTGAGGGGTCCTGAGTCTCCAAGTGAATATTGAAATCTCCAACATTTAAAGTCTTATCAGTGGAGAAAGCTCCCTCTGATAAGAAGTCAGCAAATTCACTCAGTGAATGTGTATAAAGTCCAGGAGGACGACAGACTGTAATAAACAGAAGAGAGAGCTGCTTTTTAGAAGCCGGGGAAGAGTCTGCCACTTTCAGACTCAGCGCTAGAAACGATTTCACTTCAGAACCTGAGTTTTGGGTTTATGTCCAGAACTGGATCAGAGACCGAGGCTACTCCACTGCTGTGACCAGACCTGCGAGGAGAACTGCAGGAGTTCAAGCCTGGGGGAGTCGATTCATTCAAAGCAATGATTCATTAGGTTTAACCCCCGTTTCACAAAGACACAGTGAACTGAGGAGGTTTTCAGTAATAATCTCAGTGACAGGGACTGCTTTAGCTTCTAGAGATCCTACATTTAACAGCCCAAACTTAATGCGGGAAACACGAAGCGCTAATGTTGATTTAATCAGGTTGTTACGAGTCGAGCTTCTAAAGAAGAACCGAATCCAAACAGCGGTTCAGAGTCTCGCTCAAAATACCGGAGATCACGTGATCGCCCGAAGTGACGCTTCGCACGTCACTGAACGTAATGACGTCCAAGGCGCGTCACTTTCCCGGGAGCAACGAGCTGAATATGAACTGAAATATGAACTGAAATGAAACAGAAATGTAGAAACTGTGTGAATCTGCTGGACTTTCATTTAAAAACACAACAAAACATGCAGCAGTTTCTCTCTGAAGGTCAGGTGTTGTTTCCAAACCGACTAAAGAGTATAAAAGTGCTTGATAAAGCTCCTCCGTATTGGAGGGTTTTAACTGGAGACGATGTGAAATGAGCTCTAATAAAACACTGAAGTGTTTCTGTTTATTTCTGTGTTCAGCAGATGTTCAGTCTACATGCAGATTAAACAGGGGGGTTTTTCACATCATCAAATATTATCAAACGTGACTATTTTTATTTACGAGGAGAACAAAGCAGTTACACACTCAGATCAAATACATGCAGTTAAATGTAGATAAAATGACATTCAGTGAAGAGAAGAAACGCAGGCAGACATCACTGTATGGAGCTCCCGTCTCAGTCTGGACGAAGCTGATGAACACAAGTGAATCAGGCGATGGAGGTGTAGTGTTTTATTAGAACAGCAGGTGGCGCAGTAGAGCTGAGGAGCTGAGAAGCACTTTGACCTTAACTGTGTTAAAAAGCCTCGGGCTGCTTCCAGAAACCCCCAAATTTACTGCTTTTTCCTACTGATCCTCCTCCTCTCCTCCGGGACCCGGAAACTGGGTTTGTGGCTCCATCATGCCGCCTGTCCAAAAACCGGAGGAGACGAAAGAAGCGGCTTCCAGCGGAGGAGACATGAGAGGATCCCACCCAGGAAGAGTGTTAAAGATTTAGGAGTGAGATCACTGAGTGCTCCCAGAGACCACGGCAAATAGAGGAAGCAGCACACAAGTCCTAAACGCTCAGATTCACTAATATTACTGATCTGATCCAATGAGCAGTAAAGCAGTCCTAGAAATGTAGAGTTTAGAGAGACGAACCCGCTCCCCTGCTTCTCTACACCTGGCTTATTTACTGGAACTGAGCTGAAATGATCTTTATTCAGTGAACAACCGCAAGCACTGTCTGCTCAGTTCAGCTTTATTAATCACCCTATTTCTAACAAGCTGTTCTCATTATATATATATTTTACTTGGGGACAGATGAGGACACTGAACCCCTCATAAGGCAGCTAATAGGGACAACACTGTACCATCACATGTATGTCTTTTAGGAGCTAAGACGTCCCCCTACAGGGATGGACACTGAGCAGGGTGAGGCCACAGCAACCACATGGCGCTGGTTTGGGGCAGTGCATGCCATCCTGGGAGGCAAACCTTCAGTGGCCTCAACCAGTAAAGGCTCAGACACAGAGGGGGCCTACAAAGGGGAAGATGACGCGCCCTCCTGTGCCAAGTCCGACCCTGTGAGCCAGTCAGTCCCCTCCACCAGCAGGAGTGCCTCCTGTCCCCCCTCAGGAAGTCCAGCAGCTAAAAGGAGAAGGCGTACTGACTCTGCAGAGGTGCTGGAGTTTCTGAGAGAGGAAGCTGCCAGAGCTCAACGAGAGGAGGCTCAACATGAACACTTCTGTCCTTGTTTAAAAAAGATTGAAAGAATGTGAGGAGTTATTTGATGAATATTTTATTTGTGTACATAAAATATTTTTAGTTAATCCTTCAAATGAAATCTGATCTGTGTCTGTCTTTTCCTCTTTTGGGTCCATTACTGTCAAATGAAGTGAACTCCCACACTGTGGCCTCATTCTCAGTAGATTAGATATTTAAAGTTAAATAAGCTTGAATAATTATCACACAACTCTTAAATGAAGGAGTCTGGAATAAGCAGCACTTTTCCTAGCGCTGACCTCCCACCAAACTAAGTAATCAGGGGAGAAGGGCCTTGGTAAGAGAGGTGACCAAGAACCCAAACGGTCACTCTGGTTCAAAAAGATCCAGTTTACAGAAACGTCCAGAAGCGCAACCATCACTGCAGCTCTCCACCAATCTGGGCTTTATGGCAGAGTGGTCAGATACAGGAGAGCCCCTAAAGGACCCTCAGACTATAAGAAACAAGGTTCTCTGGTCTGATGCAACCAGGATTGAACTTTTTGGCCTCAGTTCTAAGAGTCATGTCTGGTGGAAACCAGGCCCTGCTCCTCACCTGCCCAACACCATTCTTTCAGTGAAGCTTCAGGCTGTGGGGGTATTTTTCAGGGTCTGGGACAGGGAGACTGGGTCAGGGTTGAGGGAAAGCTGAATGGAGTACAGATATATTCTTAAAGGAAACCTGGTCCAGAGCACTCAGGACCTCAGACGGGGCAAAGGATCACCTTCCAACGAGACAGTGACTCAACACAACACAGGAGTGGCTTAGAGACGACCCTGTGAATGCTCCAGAGTGGACAACTAGAGCCCTGCTTTACACCCTATTAAAATCTTTGAAGAGCCCTGAGAATAGCTGTCCACCGACGCCCTCATCCAACCTTACGGAGAGGATCTGCAGAGAAGAAAGGCCGAAAATCCCCAAATCCAGGTGAGCAAACCTTGCGGCATCATACCCAAGAAGACTGGAGGCTGTAATCACTGCCAAAGGTGCTTCACCTAAGTACTAAGTAAAGGGTCTGAATACTTATGTCACTGCAACATTTTAGTTTTTCTTTTTTTAAATAAATTTGCAGAAATTTATTAGAAAACTCTGTTTTCACTTTGTCATTGCGGGATAAACATGGTGCCAGTGTCTAAAGCTGTATATTTTCCTTCATAATGCCACTTTTATTAAAGATTTATGTTTCCTGATTAAGATTATATTAATAAAATGCCAGAGAAAGAAAAACTATTCCCAGCAACACTCAGTATAGAAGCAATTTTCCTTTATATCTGTTATTATTTACAGTTATTAATTAGAGTTACTTTTAATAATCTTTTAAATAGTTGTAAACACTGTTTTCTTAAACTAGTTTATCATTTTCAGTTTAGAGAGTCAGAAATATTTGTATTCAGGTTTAGGAGGGACTTTTATTTTGACAGGATTTCGTTCGCTACTCTGTCCAAGTGTTGCTAGCTTCACACTGCTAGCTCGTTGCTCGGGTCTGCAGCGGGACCGGGGAACCGACGCGCCTTGAAACGTGATTGCGTAACGAAGCGTCACTTCCGGCGTTCACGTGATCTCCGGTATGTTTGCGCGCGTGTTTGGACGCGGTTCTGCTTTAGAAGCTCGAGCTGTGATTCTTCACAGAGCGTCGAGCGACCGGCCCTCCGACCGGCGTTCAGGTTAGTGAGCTGGACAGTGGGCAGGTGAGTGATTTACATGATTTACTGGATTTAATCATCATTTATTCTGTCATTTCTCTGCTTGTTTTAAACAGTAATAAATCAGTGTCCCTCATAGTGTCTCAGACTAACCCTGCAGTGTGGAGACTGTCTGTCCTCCACATGGTTTATAACTGGAGCTTCAGAAAATCTGCTTTAAAAATCTTATTAGAATTGATATAAATTCTTTTGCTACACCATCATTCAATACTACTGCTCTTAATGATATTCAGGGATTGTGCTGCTGCTGCCTCCATCCTAAGAGTAGGAAAACTGGTAAATGATCATGGACCCAGATTATCAGTGTTATCCTCCTGATTTCAGTGTAAAGCCATTTTCATCTAGAGAACGTTTCTGCTCCATCTACAGTTTTTAATCTTAGACCCTCCTTCCCCTCACTGCATGCTCAGCTTCTGGGAGAGGGGTCAGAGTAAATGTGTCATATTCAATGAGGGAAGTCCTCTCCTCTTTCATAGCCTCAACCCAGAATGTTGATTTAGCTGAATCTCTCTAAAGCTCTGTGGTTCATTACAGACCCTGTAGCAGTACAGGTCTTGAGCAAGACCTTTACGTACTTTTGCCCACCGCTCCAGGCACGTGTGTTCACAGCACAGCTGGGTTACAGAGGGAAGCCAAATTCCATCAGTCAAAAAATGTCAAATGGTGAATCTGGTGTTCTTGTCTTGTACGTTTTGTTACTTTGAAACAATGCGCAGAGAAGCAAATCCCACTATCACAGTTTTGGAGGTTCCACCGAGATCCCAATATTCCTCTGGGTCCAGAGTTTTCAGAGACAGGATCAGAAACTGACAGAGGCGGCCGCCGTCATCCCAATGAGTGATTCTGAGTCAATTCAGGCGCTCTACTGACTCTGAGACTCTGTACCTGAGGTGACCTTAAGTAAATTAATTAGACCGCTTGTCTTAGGAATTACGGGTCGCCATATTCTTAGACCTTGAGGTTACTTTAACCCGGATCCCTTTTGATATTTTAAGTTTCATATTTGTTTTAGACCATTGACTTTTTGACGTGATCCGGACTCAAAGGACGAAGATGTCCAAAGCAGCAAAGAAACACTTAAATTTCAGTACCCCTATCCGTCAGTAGGGACACAATTCTAACAGTGGATGTTTCAGGCTTACCACTCACAGAACATTTCTGCAGGAAGTTCAGGTAAATCTCTTCATAAGCTCCAGCTTGTTCAGAATGCTGCTGCCAGGGTACGAACTTGAGCTAGGAAATCTGATCATATTAGTCCAATTCTTTCATCCTTACACTGGTTACCTGTTAAATTCAGTACAGATCATAAAATACTTCTAAACCCCACATTATCTGGAGGAACTTCTTACACCTTACAGCCCTCCACGTACACTTCGCTCGCAAGATGCTGGCCTATTATCAGTCCCACGTATTAGAAAAAACAGTGCAGGAGGAAGAGCGTTCTTTTACAAAGCCCCCAACTTTGGAACAAGCTCCCTGTTAATATCCGGGAATCAGACACACTCTCAGTCTTTAAATCTAGATGATAAACTTCTCTCTTTAACACCAGCTTTCAGAGAACTCTCCAGTTCTGTGTTCTGTCCTGCTCTGATTACATTTCACCACTGTTCTGTCCTGCTCTGATTACAGGCTTTTTATCACTATTATTGTGGTTGTGTCTCTAACTATTTCTGCTACAGGTCTCTCACTAAACGTAAAGCTTGTTCTAATCGTCATCTTTTTCTCTCTCTCCCCTCATGTCCTGAGCTCCCTGTCTGGAGCTGCTTGTCTGGAGTTTCCCTCCCCACCCCCACTGGATCTATAGGAGCAGCTAGGTCAGTATGTATTAGTTCAAGTACTGCTTTTGCTCATGCATCAGGTTCTGTTTCTACTCTGAGCAGATTTGTCTTGTCTGCAGACTTCACAGTTCAGTTCATCAATCTTACCCTTGATCTTCATGCTTCATCAGGTAATAAAGCCTATTGTACTCTTTAATGGTGAACTTGGTACCACTTTTGTGGCTTTGTCTTCTTTATTTGAGCCAGTTGTTGTGATGCTTGTGCTCTCTGCTCCCTGTTACTGTACAGTATTCTCTCACTGACCATTGTTTGCGTTTTTGTCTGTGTTTTTACACAGAGGCAACCACAGAGGAATAAGCTACCCAGGAGGTTGTCAAGCTTGTGCGGCAGACCCAGCTGCTGTTGTAGAGGCAGTCCAAATTCCACCGACTGAAGACGAGGTGTGACCATCTTAATTCCAGCTCTACCAGCGAGGCAGACACAGAAGGTCATCATTTCCTCTCCTGCACCTGAAAGGGCCTGGAAATGTCAGTGTGGCTGGGAAAAGTCTGGAGGACTCTTCCACCACCACAGCTGTTTTCACCTGGATGTCGCCAGGTGGCTTTGGCACCATTGTTCTCCACTATTCTCCATCTGATGCAGCGTGGCCCTGAAAAAGCACTGCAGTACTCTTCTGTCCTCTTTTCGGAAAAAAACAGACACTCGGACCATCGGCTTCGGGCCACTGCTGGCTGTGGGATAGGTCCGTCTGCACTGACTTTGTAGAGAACTGGAAGAGCTTTCGGCTGCGTCCGGTCCTCTAACACAGAGATGGTCCATCGTTCTCTCCGGGAACATCAAGAAGGTTTAAGGCCTGGACTGACTGACCCTTCCCATTCACACTGTCAGGTTAGTGAACTGCGTAGTTGGCAGGTAAGTGATTTACATGATTTACTTGATTCCACCCATTTATTCAGTCACTTTTCTGCTTGTATTAAAAAGTAATATCAGTGTCACTCATAATATTTCAGACAAATCCTGCAGTATCAAGACTGTCATGGTTTGTAGTTGTAACGTTGGAAAATCTGCTTTAAAAATATTATTAGATTTTGTAGGGGCCAGTGGTGGCTCCGCGTTTAGAGCTCCTGGCTATTTGACAGTGTTGTGTGTTCGATCCCTGGGCTCGGCAAACTGCCACTCTTGAGCAAGACCTTTACGTACTTTTGCCCACCGCTCCAGGCACGTGTGTTCACAGCACAGCTGGGTTACAGAGGGAAGCCAAATTCCATCAGTCAAAAAATGTCAAATGGTGAATCTGCTTTTCTTGTCTTGTACGTTTTGTTACTTTGAAACAATGCGCAGAGAAGCAAATCAGACTACCACAGTTTGAGGTTCCACCGAGATCCCAATATTCCTCTGGGTCCAGAGTTTTCAGAGACAGGATCAGAAAGCGACAGAGGCGGCCGCCGTCATCCCAATGAGTGATTCTGAGTCAATTCAGGCGCTCTACTGACTCTGAGACTCTGTACCCGAGGTGACCTTAAGTAAATTAATTAGACCGCTTGTCTTAGGAATTACGGGTCGCCATATTCTTAGACCTTGAGGTTACTTTAACCCGGATCCCGGATTCAGGCTTACCACTCAGAGAACATTTCTGCAGTCCTGTGAAGGTGAAATTGGGTAATACCTTTTTCAGTGGTATGAAAAAGTTTGGGCACCCCTGATCATTTTGATGATTTTCCTTTATAAATCATTGGTTGTGCTGATCAGTAATTTCAGTTAAATATATCATGAAGCCTATGAACACAGTGATATTTGAGAAGAGAAATGAAGTTTATAGGATTTATAGAAAGTGTGCAATAATTATTCAAACAAAATTAGGCAGGTGCATAAATGTGGGCACCCTCAGAACCTCAAGGCTGGACTACTGCAGTGCTGTAGGCTGGAAGTTCAGGTAAATCTCTTCATAAGCTCCAGCTTGTTCAGAATGCTGCTGCCAGGGTACGAACTAGAGCTAGGACATTTGATCATATTAGTCAAATTCTTTCATCCTTACACTGATTACCTGTTAAATTCAGTACAGATCATAAAATACTTCTAAAATATTAATCTCTCAATGGTCTTGACCCCACATTATCTGGAGGAACTTCTTACACCTTACAGCCCTCCACGTACACTCCGCTCGCAAGATGCTGGCCTATTATCAGTCCCACGTATTAGAAAAAACAGTGCAGGAGGAAGAGCGTTCTTTTACAAAGCCCCCAACTTTGGAACAAGCTCCCTGTTAATATCCGGGAATCAGACACACTCTCAGTCTTTAAATCTAGATGAAAAACTTCTCTCTCTAACACCAGCTTTCAGAGAACTCTCCAGTTCTGTGTTCTGTCCTGCTCTGATTACATTTCACCACTGTTCTGTCCTGCTCTGATTACAGGCTTTTTATCACTATTATTGTGGTTGTGTCTCTAACTATTTCTGCTACAGGTCTCTCACTAAACGTAAAGCTTGTTCTAATCGTCATCTTTTTCTCTCTCTCCCCTCGTGTCCTGAGCTCCCTGTCTGGAGCTGCTTGTCTGGAGTTTCCCTCCCCACCCCCACTGGATCTATAGGAGCAGATAGGTCAGTATGTACTAGTTCAAGTACTGCTTTTGCTCATGCATCAGGTTCTGTTTCTACTCTGAGCAGATTTGTCTTGTCTGCAGACTTCACAGTTCAGTTCATCAATCTTACCCTTGATTTTCATGCTCTCTACTGCATATTGTGAAACATCATAATTACAGTGAACAAGGATTTCATGCTGTTTGAATATTGTAACACACTGCAACCATCACCACTGTGATCATTGACCACATTCAGGTAATAAAGCCTGTTGTTCTCTTTAATGGGGAACTTGGTACCACTTTTGTGGCTTTGTCTTCATCTGAGCCAGTTGTTGTAATCCTTGTGCTCTCTGCTCCCTGTTATTGCGTTTCTGTCTGTTTCTGTCCGCCTGCTCAGGTACGAGCTCTCCAGGAGGTCGTCAAGCTTGTACGGTCGATCCAGCTGCTGTTTTAGAGGCAGTCAAACTTCGCTGACGAGGCTGGAGGCTGCCCGTGACTCCTCTAACGTGACCATCTTAATTCCAACACTACCGGCGCCACAGACACAGAGGGTCGTCATCTCCACTCCCGCATCTGAGAGAGCCTGGAACTGTCTGTGTGGCTGGAAAAAGCAGAGGGCTCTTCCACCACAGCAAGTTCTCACCTCTGCTAACTGGTTCAAGGACCTCAGCTCTTCACCTGCTCCGGCACAGAGGAAGACTCCTTAGGGCGGTGTTCTCACTGTTGAAGATTCTTCTGTAAAACCCTCAAAGTATCGACCCTAAAGAGTAACGCCACGTTCTCCTTTTTACCAGGTGCTCGCTTCCTGGATGTTGCCAGGTGGGTTTGGCACCATCGTTCTACACTGTTCTCCTCCTGATGCAGCATGGTCCTGAAGAAGCACTGCCGTACGCTTCTGGACACTGTTCGGGAAAAGCCAGACATCAGGATCATCGTCTTCAGCCCCCTGACCACTTATAGACCAGTAAGGGAGCCGTTTCCTCAGCTCTTCTCGCTCCACTGCTGGCTGTGGGACAGGTCCGTCTGCTCTGTCTTTGTGGACAGCTGGGAGAGCTTTTGGCTGCGCCTGGTCCTCTACCTCAGAGATGATACTTCACCTGTGCCGCCTGGGGTCCATCGTTCTCTCCAGGAGCATCAAGAAGGTGCCAGGCCAGGACTGACTGGCCCTTCCCAGTCACACTGTCAGGTTAGTGAACTGCATAGTTGGCAGGTAAGTGATTTACATGATTTACTTGATTCCACCCATTTATTCTATCACTTTTCTGCTTGTATTAAAAAGTAATGTCAGTGTCACTCATAGTATTTCAGACAAATTCTGCAGTGTTGAGACGGTCATGGTTTGTAATTGTAACGTTGGAAAATCTGCTTTATAAATCTTTTTTATATTTATATAAATTCTTCCATCTTTCCGAGTACAAGCAGTTCTGCATTGAGTTTGGGCTGTTAAATATACAGTGGGGCAAAAAAGTATTTAGTCAGCCACTGATTGTGCAAGTTCTCTTACTTAGAAAGATATGAGAGGTCTGTAATTTATCATAGGTTCATTTCAACTTTGAGAGACAAAACAAAAAATAAAAAAAATCCAGGAAATCACATTGTAGGATTTATGAAGAATTTATTTGTAAATTATGGTAAGTTTTTCTGGACTAGTCAAGGTTTCTGGCTCTCACTGACTTGATTGAAGCTCTTCTGTCCTCCACTTGTTACCTGTATTAATGGCACCTGTTTGACCTCGTTATCTGTATAGCACACCTGTCCACAGCCTCAAACAGTCAGACTCCAAACCTCCAACCTGCTTAAGCCAGTACATGTCCAGACCCGTCTGAAGTGAACCACCTTAATTCACTAGATCTCTGTGAAACTAAATCAAGGGTGTAGGTCTGTTAATTACATTGGTGGGGGTCATAAAATCAGTTCACACAGGGTCTCCTGGAAGCTGAGTGTTTCTGTATTTATGATGACCTTAAAACTCTAACTAAAACTACAGGTAATTTCTGAATATGAAGTGTCCAAAATACAAGTGTCCAAAGAAACACATAGGGTAAGAGAGTAAATGTAAATGACTGCAGAATTTTAAATAGTGAAATAGATTTCAGACTGTGTGCTAACCAGCCAATTAATCCTCAGAGTCCATATTGACTATTTAAGTCAAGACAGGTTGCCAAGTAGTATTAAATTTACCACTGCACCCAATTTTAGGTAGGAGGGTTTTCTCTTTCCCTTTAAGTACTCTAAGTAGTCTTAGCCAGAACCATTTGAACAAGATTTCAGTGTAACTGACAGTTCGACAAGGTTTTTCTTGATCAGACTCAGTTCTGAAGTCTTCCTCCGGCGTTACGTTTACTGCAGGATTAAAGTGTTTCCCTACATTCCTAAGGCTGACCGATCGAGTTGATTATTTAAGCGCAGAGATGCAAATCCCACTACCTCAGTTTTGGAGGTTCCACCAAGATCCCAATATTCCTCTGGGTCCAGAGTTTTCAGAGACAGGATCAGAAAGCGACAGAGGCGGCCGCCGTCATCCCAATGAGTGATTGAGTCCATTCAGGCGCTCTACTGACTCTGAGACTCTGTACCCGAGGTGACTGTAAGTAAATGAAGTAGACCGCTTGCCTTATACATTTAGAAGAGACGGGACGCCGTATTCATTTCAGTCTCACAGTTGACTTGGCAACCTCTTGTTGGCAAATTGTAATAAATTTGGATCCCTGAAAAATTCTCTGGTTTAAACAACCCTGAGAATCTAAATATTCAGGACATTTAGTTCTGCACTTGCCACACAGACACCAGACTGTACTGTGGGTAGCAAGTGTTAGTCATGGAATGCTGTTCTTTTTCCTCCATGTATACCACCCCTAATGTCCAAATTACTCAATTTTACTTTCATCAGTCCACAGCACCTTATTCTTAAATGAAGCTGGCTTGTCCAACTGTGCTTTAGCAGACCTCCAGCGACTCTGTTTGTGGCGTGTGCAGAAAAGGCTGCTTCTGCATTACTCTCCCATACAGCCTCTCCTTGTGTAAAGTGCGCTGAGTAGTTGAACGATGCGCAGTGACTCCATCTGCAGCATGATGATGTAGGTCTTTGGAGCTGGTCTGTGGGTTGACTATGACTGTACTTACCATCCTTCACCTCTGCCTATCTGAGATTTTTCTTGACCTGCCACTTCGGGCCGTAACTAGAACTGTGCCTATGGTCTTCAGTTTCCTCACCATGTTCCTCACAGTGAAGACTGACAGCTGAAATCTGAGAGCTTTTTGTAGGCTGGAAGTCCAGGTAAATCTCTTCATAAGCTCCAGCTTGTTCAGAATGCTGCTGCCAGGGTACGAACTAGAGCTAGGAAATCTGATCATATTAGTCCAGTTCTTTTATCCTTACACTAATTAGCTGTTAAATTCAGTACAGATCATAAAATACTTCTAACATATTAATCTCTCAATGGTCTTGACCCCACATTATCTGGAGGAACTTCTTACACCTTACAACCCTCCACGTACACTCCGCTCACAAGATGCTGGCCTATTATCAGTCCCACGTATTAGAAAAAACAGTGCAGGAGGAAGAGCGTTCTTTTATAAAGCCCCCAACTTTGGAACAAGCTTCCTGTTGATATCTGGGAATCAGACACACACTCAGTCTTTAAATCTAGATGAACAACTTCTCTCCAGTTCTGTGTTCTGTCCTGCTCTGATTACATTTCACCACTGTTCTGTCCTGCTCTGATTACAGGCTTTTTATTACTATTATTGTGGTTGTGTCTCTAACTATTTCTGCTACAGGTCTCTCACTAAACGTAAAGCTTGTTCTAATCTTCATCTTTTTCTCTCTCTTCTCATGTCCTGAGCTGCCTGCCTGGAGTTGCCCTTTTTTGGTTCCGTTCCGGTGTCTTGGTATCAGGCCTGTCCCACTACTCAGCAGAGTTCCAACACAACCATCCTAACCCCTCTCTGTCTCTCTCTATTACATGTACTGAGATGCCCTGCTGTCCAGTCTGGAGGTGTCCATTCGTCTATGTTCCGGAATCAGACCTTCATTATCTCTCTGTCCAGCACCTACTCACACTCCTTCTTCATAACTGTATATTGTTATTCCTTTTCTGATTATTACACAGTGCTTGAAGTTGGAGCGGAGCAGAGTTCTGTTATTCACTACGTCTGCGGTTTTGCTTCTATGCCTTTAAACTCTTCAGCGAGTGTGGACTTGAGTTCTGAACCGAGAAGCTCGGAGATGTTCATTTCAAAACACAGAGAACCTCCTCATCCCTCCATGTCTGTTAGGCCTAGCAGATCAACCTCGCCATCTAAGCTGTTTGCAGTGTTTCTTCTCTTGTATAGAAATTGAGATTTTTAGCCATTATATAAACCAGTGAGTTTTTGGCTGTAGATCCAAATTAGTGATCCTCTGAAAACTTTCTGATGTTGTACAGCGCTAAATTTCAGTCTTTTATGGGAGCTTCTTGGTCGAGGCTTCTCAGCTTCACCTCCATTGCCTGAGTCACTTGTGTTTCTATAAGCTTTGTCCAAACTGAAACAGGAGCACCATACAGTGATGTCTGCCTGTGTTTGTTCTCTTAATTGAACGTTAGTTTTTTTATGTAATCTCTCATATGTCTGTTTATATTCAGCTCGTTATGCTCAGGTCTACAGTGGGACCGGGGAATTGAGGCGCTTGACTTCTTAAACCGAAGCGTCACCACCTCAGCTCTTCTACTTTGCCTTCACCTGCTTCATCCCTCAAGGACAACCCCTCAGGGCAGTGTTCTCATTGATGGAGATTCTACTGAAACCACTTAAGCATCGAGCCCAAAGAGTAACACCACAGTCTCCTGTTTTCCAGATGCCGTGTTCTGGACTTCGTCAGGCGGCTTCCCTTCACACTGCGACAGCGAGATGCCTTTGGCACAATCATTCTCTACTGTTCGCAGCGAGTTCCTGACGTTGGTGAACTGAATAGTTGGCAGGTAAGTAATTTTACATCATTTTTTCTATTTTAATAACCATTTATTCTGTCATTTCTCTGCTTGTATTAATAATTAATTTGGTCAGTGTCTGTATCTTCAGTATCTCGCACCCAGTCAGCTAAGTACTGAGGTGCTTTCCTCTCTCTTTGAAAAGTGTGTACTATGTCTGTCTCCCTCTGAGCACCATCTTGAGCATCAGGTTTAGACTCTTGAACCTCTTCTGGAGTCTGATCAACACTGTTGGCTGTTGGAATGGGGGGTACACCCCTCTCACCTTGGGATCATCAGCTGCCATTGACTGGTCAGTCTGGGTTTGTTGTTCTTTAACACCCTTTGTATGAAATTTCGCAAGCCTGTGTTTAAGCACTTTCCCTGTGTCTGGATATTAGACTAGGCATGCTGGACTGTTTTTTTTGGGTTTTTCCTCTTTCCCTTTAAGTAATCTAAGCAGTCTTAGCCAGCACCTTTTGAACAAGATTTCAGTGTAACTGACTGTACAGCAAGGTTTTTCAGACGAAGTCCTGAAGTCTTCCTCCGGTGTTACGTTTACTGCAGGATTAAAGTGTTTCTCTACATTCCTAAGACTGACTGATCGAGTTGATTCTTTAAGCACGGAGAAGTAAATCCCACTACCACAGTTTTGGAGGTTCCACAGAGATCCCAATATTCCTCTGGGTCCAGAGTTTTCAGAGACAGGATCAAAAACCGACAGAGGCGGCCGCCGTCATCCCAATGAGTGATTCTGAGTCCATTCAGGCGCTCTACTGACTCCGAGACTCTGTACCCGAGGTGACTGTGTAAATTAATTAGGCCTTACGAATTTAGAATAAACAGGAGGAGACGGACGCTGTATTCTTAGACCTTCAGGTTACTTTAACCCGAATCCCTTTTGATATTTTAATTTTAACATTGACTTTTTGCAGCTATCCGGACTCAAAGGATGAAGATGTCCAAAGCATTGCCTTAAGATCATTTCAGTCTCATAGTGGTCTGAACTGGGAATTTCTCGGGATCCAGATTTGTTTTAAATTCTAAGATTCTAGAAAGATTCTAAGATATTGTCTTGAAATAGTTTTATTCTCAGTTTAAATTTTTCAGGGATCCAAATTTATTACAAATTAAGTTTTAAGGACATTTAATTATTCATTACTGTTCAACCTAGAGAATTTTGTAAAGGGATCTGCACTTATTTTTTAGAAAATTGAAAGATTCTGAAGCAAGGTTTTGGAAATAAATGTTTTTCAGGGCTGTTCAAATTAGACATTTTGAGGGTTCTAAGACAAGGGGGTTTATAATACCCAAAGAGTTTAGACTATACACGTGACATTAATACATAGTTACAGTTATGATTAGTAGCGCTTTATTAAGCATAAAGGTATCTGCTATAGATAGAGATATATTTATCCCCACCCCCCCCCAGCAAGCAAAACAGCTGATGGGCCTTACCATGCTCAATGTCCTGTGTCTACCTGTGACCATGTTGAATGCCTAAAATAATTGACATATAAACCCAGTAATTCTATCCTATTCTATCTGCTTTTAAAACTGATTTGACACGAACAGTTGAGGGCCTACTTTATAGTCTTTAATATCAGCTGTTGTCTTTATCTGAGACAGTTGTTGTGATGTACTGTGTTACTGTACAGTACTCTGTCTCGCTGACCGTTGTTTGCGTTTGTCTGTGTTTACTCTGGAGTAACTTGGTGACCGCGGAGGAGCGAGATCTCCAGATGCTCTGCAAGGAGGTCATCAAGCTTGACTGCTGCTGCTGCTGTAGAGGCAGTCCAAACTCCAACGGAAGACGAGGCTGGAGTCTGTTCGTGACTCCTCCAACGATGGTCATCTTAAATCCAGCACTACCGGCATGGCGGACACAGAGGGTTGTTGTCTCCACTCCTGCACCAGAGAGGGCCTGGGGCCGTCGTCGTGGCCTGGAAAAGCAGAGGGCTCCTCCACCACCACAGCTGCTTTTCATCTAAATGTACTGGCGTGAGGTTATCAGTTCTTCAACTTCACCTTTTTCCTTAAAATGTTTTTTTTTTTTTTTTTTCCCTCCAGGAGTCCTGGACATTGCCAACTTTCTCCACTTTTTCTCTACCCGATGCAGTGAGGCCCTTAAGGAGCACTGCCACACACTTCTGGACACCACTCGGAAAAAGACAGGACCCTAGATTAGGCAGCTGGATAGTGGGCAGGTAATAATATTTCTGTCATTTCTCTGCTTGTTTTAAAAAGTAATAAATCAGTGTCCCTCATAGTGTCTCAGACTAACCCTGCAGTATGGAGATTCTGTCCTTCACATGGTTTATAATTAGAGCTTCAGAAAATTTGCTTTAAAAATCTTATTAGAATTGATATAAATTATTTTACTACACCATCATTTAATACTACTGCTCTTATTCTGTTTATTTCAGAGTCTTTATTCATCAGTCTGTTCTCAATTCTTCCTCACTTATTCATCCTTCACCCATAACGCTGTCATATTTCTAATGCCCAGTGCTCCATGCTTTAGCCTCCCCCCCTTTACTGGATCTATAGGAGCAGCTAGGTCAGCCTGTACTAGTTCAAGTACTGCTTTTGCTCGTGCATCAGGTTGTTACTACTCTGAGCAGATTTCTCTTGTATGCAGACTTCACAGTTCAGTTAATCAATCCTACCCTTGATCTTCATGCTCTCTACTGCATAATGTGAAACATCATAATTACAGTGAACAAGGATTTCATGCTGTTTGAATATTGTAACACACTGCAACCATCAGCACTGTGATCATTGGCCACATTCAGGTAATAAAGCCTATTGTACTTGGTACCGTATTTTTGGCTGTTCATCACGTCCTTGGTGAGAGTTCAGAGGCTGTCGCCGTTTCCTTCTGAATGCATCGACTCCTCAAGGTTTAGCTATTGCAGTTACTCATGTGGAAGTGGTCGTGGCGGAGTCCCCGCAATTCAGTTCACTTCTATGCACAACCCAAATCTCAGGTTCTGAAGCTAAATACTCGACAGCTAGTGTCTTATTAACCTTCCAGATTTCTCCACCTCCTTTCAATTTCACCCTAAAGATCTAGAGCATGTAACAGATGATCTGCAGACTGTGATCCGTTCTAGCCTTGGCAGTGTTGTTCCACAACAAATTTGGTAGAAAAGCCTAGCACTGTGGTTTAATGAACAGATATGTACTCTGAAACCGATCACTGCTGAATTGAACTGCAGAACAGAATTAGAAATCTGAGTCGAGTGGTATCAGTTTGGTCGAGCGACCATCCCTACTTTAAGATAAAGAAGACAAAGCTGATATGAAAGATTATAGTCAGCTTTTGTGATCCTTTTGTGCTCTCTGCTCCCTGTGTTACTGTGCAGTTTGCATTTCTGTCTGTGTTTTTACTCAGAGGTGACCACGGAGGAACAAGCTCTTCAGGAGTTCGTCAAGCTGCAATATTGAGACTTCCATGGTTTGTAATTGTAACGTCGGAAAATCTGCTTTAAACGTTTTAATAGAATTTATATAAATTCTTCCATCTTTCAGGGTACAAGCAGTTCTGCATTGTGTTTGGGCTGTTAAATATACAGTGTGGCAAAAAAGTATTCAGTCAGCCGCTGATTGCAAGTTCTCTTACTTAGAAAGATGAGAGAGGTCTGTAATTTTATTTAAAAAAAAACAGGAAATCGCATGGTAGGATTTTTAAAGAATGTATTTGTAAATTATGGTGGAAAATAAGTATTTGGTCACCCACAAACAAGATTTCTGGCTCTCACAGACCTGTAACTTTTTTAAGATGCTCTCTCTGTGAAACTAAATCAAGGGTGTAGGTCTATTTATTACATTGGTGGGGGTCATAAAATCGGATCACACAGAGTCTCCTGGAAGCCGAGTGTTTCTGTATTTATGATGAACTTTAAATCTCTAACTGTAAAAATACAGGTAATTTCTGAATATGAAGTTATAAAAGCTCATACAAGTGTCCAAAGAAACACAAAGGGTAAGAGAGTAAATGTAAATGACTGCAGAATTTTAAATAGTGAAATAGATTTCAGACTGGGTGCTAACCAGCCAATTAATCCTCAGAGTCCATATTGTCTATTTAAGTTCCAGCAAGATCCCAATATTCCTCTGGGTCCAGAGTTTTCAGAGACAGGATCAAAAACCGACAGAGGCGGCCGCCGTCATCCCAATGAGTGATTCTGAGTCCATTCAGGCGCTCTACTGACTCCGAGACTCTGTACCCGAGGTGACTGTGTAAATTAATTAGGCCTTACGAATTTAGAATAAACAGGAGGAGACGGACGCTGTATTCTTAGACCTTCAGGTTACTTTAACCCGAATCCCTTTTGATATTTTAATTTTAACATTGACTTTTTGCAGCTATCCGGACTCAAAGGATGAAGATGTCCAAAGCATTGCCTTAAGATCATTTCAGTCTCATAGTGGTCTGAACTGGGAATTTCTCGGGATCCAGATTTGTTTTAAATTCTAAGATTCTAGAAAGATTCTAAGATATTGTCTTGAAATAGTTTTATTCTCAGTTTAAATTTTTCAGGGATCCAAATTTATTACAAATTAAGTTTTAAGGACATTTAATTATTCATTACTGTTCAACCTAGAGAATTTTGTAAAGGGATCTGCACTTATTTTTTAGAAAATTGAAAGATTCTGAAGCAAGGTTTTGGAAATAAATGTTTTTCAGGGCTGTTCAAATTAGACATTTTGAGGGTTCTAAGACAAGGGGGTTTATAATACCCAAAGAGTTTAGACTATACACGTGACATTAATACATAGTTACAGTTATGATTAGTAGCGCTTTATTAAGCATAAAGGTATCTGCTATAGATAGAGATATATTTATCCCCACCCCCCCCCAGCAAGCAAAACAGCTGATGGGCCTTACCATGCTCAATGTCCTGTGTCTACCTGTGACCATGTTGAATGCCTAAAATAATTGACATATAAACCCAGTAATTCTATCCTATTCTATCTGCTTTTAAAACTGATTTGACACGAACAGTTGAGGGCCTACTTTATAGTCTTTAATATCAGCTGTTGTCTTTATCTGAGACAGTTGTTGTGATGTACTGTGTTACTGTACAGTACTCTGTCTCGCTGACCGTTGTTTGCGTTTGTCTGTGTTTACTCTGGAGTAACTTGGTGACCGCGGAGGAGCGAGATCTCCAGATGCTCTGCAAGGAGGTCATCAAGCTTGACTGCTGCTGCTGCTGTAGAGGCAGTCCAAACTCCAACGGAAGACGAGGCTGGAGTCTGTTCGTGACTCCTCCAACGATGGTCATCTTAAATCCAGCACTACCGGCATGGCGGACACAGAGGGTTGTTGTCTCCACTCCTGCACCAGAGAGGGCCTGGGGCCGTCGTCGTGGCCTGGAAAAGCAGAGGGCTCCTCCACCACCACAGCTGCTTTTCATCTAAATGTACTGGCGTGAGGTTATCAGTTCTTCAACTTCACCTTTTTCCTTAAAATGTTTTTTTTTTTTTTTTTTTCCCTCCAGGAGTCCTGGACATTGCCAACTTTCTCCACTTTTTCTCTACCCGATGCAGTGAGGCCCTTAAGGAGCACTGCCACACACTTCTGGACACCACTCGGAAAAAGACAGGACCCTAGATTAGGCAGCTGGATAGTGGGCAGGTAATAATATTTCTGTCATTTCTCTGCTTGTTTTAAAAAGTAATAAATCAGTGTCCCTCATAGTGTCTCAGACTAACCCTGCAGTATGGAGATTCTGTCCTTCACATGGTTTATAATTAGAGCTTCAGAAAATTTGCTTTAAAAATCTTATTAGAATTGATATAAATTATTTTACTACACCATCATTTAATACTACTGCTCTTATTCTGTTTATTTCAGAGTCTTTATTCATCAGTCTGTTCTCAATTCTTCCTCACTTATTCATCCTTCACCCATAACGCTGTCATATTTCTAATGCCCAGTGCTCCATGCTTTAGCCTCCCCCCCTTTACTGGATCTATAGGAGCAGCTAGGTCAGCCTGTACTAGTTCAAGTACTGCTTTTGCTCGTGCATCAGGTTGTTACTACTCTGAGCAGATTTCTCTTGTATGCAGACTTCACAGTTCAGTTAATCAATCCTACCCTTGATCTTCATGCTCTCTACTGCATAATGTGAAACATCATAATTACAGTGAACAAGGATTTCATGCTGTTTGAATATTGTAACACACTGCAACCATCAGCACTGTGATCATTGGCCACATTCAGGTAATAAAGCCTATTGTACTTGGTACCGTATTTTTGGCTGTTCATCACGTCCTTGGTGAGAGTTCAGAGGCTGTCGCCGTTTCCTTCTGAATGCATCGACTCCTCAAGGTTTAGCTATTGCAGTTACTCATGTGGAAGTGGTCGTGGCGGAGTCCCCGCAATTCAGTTCACTTCTATGCACAACCCAAATCTCAGGTTCTGAAGCTAAATACTCGACAGCTAGTGTCTTATTAACCTTCCAGATTTCTCCACCTCCTTTCAATTTCACCCTAAAGATCTAGAGCATGTAACAGATGATCTGCAGACTGTGATCCGTTCTAGCCTTGGCAGTGTTGTTCCACAACAAATTTGGTAGAAAAGCCTAGCACTGTGGTTTAATGAACAGATATGTACTCTGAAACCGATCACTGCTGAATTGAACTGCAGAACAGAATTAGAAATCTGAGTCGAGTGGTATCAGTTTGGTCGAGCGACCATCCCTACTTTAAGATAAAGAAGACAAAGCTGATATGAAAGATTATAGTCAGCTTTTGTGATCCTTTTGTGCTCTCTGCTCCCTGTGTTACTGTGCAGTTTGCATTTCTGTCTGTGTTTTTACTCAGAGGTGACCACGGAGGAACAAGCTCTTCAGGAGTTCGTCAAGCTGCAATATTGAGACTTCCATGGTTTGTAATTGTAACGTCGGAAAATCTGCTTTAAACGTTTTAATAGAATTTATATAAATTCTTCCATCTTTCAGGGTACAAGCAGTTCTGCATTGTGTTTGGGCTGTTAAATATACAGTGTGGCAAAAAAGTATTCAGTCAGCCGCTGATTGCAAGTTCTCTTACTTAGAAAGATGAGAGAGGTCTGTAATTTTATTTAAAAAAAAACAGGAAATCGCATGGTAGGATTTTTAAAGAATGTATTTGTAAATTATGGTGGAAAATAAGTATTTGGTCACCCACAAACAAGATTTCTGGCTCTCACAGACCTGTAACTTTTTTAAGATGCTCTCTCTGTGAAACTAAATCAAGGGTGTAGGTCTATTTATTACATTGGTGGGGGTCATAAAATCGGATCACACAGAGTCTCCTGGAAGCCGAGTGTTTCTGTATTTATGATGAACTTTAAATCTCTAACTGTAAAAATACAGGTAATTTCTGAATATGAAGTTATAAAAGCTCATACAAGTGTCCAAAGAAACACAAAGGGTAAGAGAGTAAATGTAAATGACTGCAGAATTTTAAATAGTGAAATAGATTTCAGACTGGGTGCTAACCAGCCAATTAATCCTCAGAGTCCATATTGTCTATTTAAGTTCCAGCAAGATCCCAATATTCCTCTGGGTCCAGAGTTTTCAGAGACAGGATCAGAAACGGACAGAGGCGGCCGCCGTCATCCCAATGAGTGATTCTGAGTCAATTCGGGCGCTCTACTGACTCCGACACTCTGTACCCGAGGTGACTAAGTAAATTAATTAGACCACTTGCCTTACGAATTTAGAATAAACGGGAGGAGACGAGACGCCGTATTCTTAGACCTTCAGGTTACTTTAACCCGGATCCCTTTGATATTTTAATTTTCAAATGTGTTTTTCTACCACTGACCAAAGCCTTAAAATAATTTCAGTCTCACAGAATTTTCCAATTTAAAACAAATCTGGATCCCAGTGAAGACAACTAAGATATTGTCTTGGAATATTTTGATTCTCAGTGTTGTTTAAAGCAGAGAATTTTTCAGGGATCCAAATTTAGTTTGTAGCCAAGTGAGAATAATGAGACTGAAACTAATGACTTACCAGTTTTTGTTGATATTCCAAAACATTTCTCAGTCTCAGAATGAATGATATTGGGTGAATGAAGGGGGCATCTCTGGTTAAAGTGCTGCAAGCAAAACAGCTGATAGGCCTCATCATGCTCAATGTCCCATGTCCCAGGAAGCAGAAGAAGGGTTATCCACAAGGATAAATTCCCTTTTGGAAAATGAAACCATGGTTGCATGTGAATCTTCACTGGTGAATAGCCCTCTGAGAAAAGCCCTGCTGTGAATTCATTCTCAGATCAGGTGGCTAGAAACAGCTATGTCAGGAAATGCAGTAGTGCTTCAGATGGTTTCCACAACATCACAACAGCAGTGTAAGAAAAATGAGGATGTGTACGATGTGGATATTTCAGACTTGACGCTTGACATATCTTCATCATCAAATGATGGAATTGTTTTGCAGCAGTCTGATGATCAGATATTAATATTGTCTGATACTCACAAGTACTCACTAAAGGAAGGATCGTTTTTGTCTAAAAAAAAAAAAAAAAAAAGAATCAGTTCAGGAGTGTGTCTTATTCTCTCCTGTATCAGCTCTGTCTTCATCTTAGACAGTTGTTGTGATGCTTGTGCTCTGCTCCCTGTGTTATTGTACAGTACTGTCTCACTGATCGTCGTTTGCGTTGCTCTGTGTTTACTCTGGAGGTACTTGGTGACTGCGGAGGAGTGAGATCTCCAGGCGCTCTGCAAGGAGGTCATCAAGCTTTACTGCTATTGTTGTAGAGGCAGTCCAGACTCCACCAACGGAAGACGAGGCTGGAGACTCCTCTAACGCTGGCCATCTTAAATCCAGCACTACCAACGTAGCGGACACAGAGGGTTATCATCTCCACTCCCGCACCGGAGAGGACCTGGAAAAGCAGAGGGCTCCTCCACCACCACAGCCAGTTTTCACATCTACTAACTGCTGCGAGGTCCTCAGCTCTTTGTTGCGCCCTGAGGAGACGCTACAAAGGCCGTTCTTCCCTCATCTTGTGTGGTACCTGTGCATAAAACACAGCACCCAAAGGACCCAACAGCTTCAGGCCGGTGGTACTGGCTTCTCATCTGATGAAATCACTGGAGAGGCTGGTCTTTTAACCACATCCGCCCTCTGGTGAGCCCATCCATGGACTCTCTTCAGTGCCTACCAGTCTGGTGTCAAGGTGGATGATGCTGTCATCTGTCTTCTACACAGAGCTCTTTCTCACCTGGAGAAGCCCGGCAGCACTGTGAGGACACACAACACACCAAAACACAACAACACCACAACACCAAAACACACCACAACACAACACAACACCAAAACACACCACACCACAACACAACACAACACCAAAACACACCACAACACAAAATAACACAACACCAAAAAACAACAGGGAGGGAGGTTCTAGCTAGAGAGCTCGCCCATGCTCATTACCAAGATTCTCAATCTTTCAGAAATGATTAGCTGTCCTGCACTGATTCACATCACACAGCGTTTGAGCTCGTTTAGACTCATTGTGGTGATGAACCCCCAAGTTCAAGATTCCTTCAAAATCTGTTTCATCAAGTTTTGTATGGCTGAAACAGTTAGTGCTGCCATCTGGTGACCAGTTTGTGTCTTGTTTCTCCTCTCTCTCTCTCCCTCTCTCTCTCCCTCTCCCTCTCTCTCTCTCTCTCTCCCTCTCTCTCTCTCTCTCTCTCCCTCTCTCTCTCTCCCTCTCTCTCTCTCCCTCTCTCTGCCGGTGACGTTGATCCAGCTGGTAATTGTGTTATTAGCTGGTAATTGTGTTATTTTCCTATAAATATGGTGATGGTCAGTAGTCTAGCTCTGGTCACATCAGTGTCGGGGTGAGGGTCATTTATTTGTTTATTATTATTATTTGTCTTTTCTGCTGTGTTATATGAGGGAGGAGGTAAGACCGCTGTGTTTAGTGTTTTTCTTTTTCTAGGTTATTTAGTAAGATGGGATGTGCGGTTCTGTTTATTTTGGTCTTCTCTCACGCTGAAGTTTTATGATGTTGACCGTTGTTTGTTTGTGTTGAAAATAATAAAAGATTTCACTTGAGGATCAGATCTGTTGTGCTGGTTCCTTTATTTCTCTCCCCAAAGCTCTAGACCTCAACTTCACTATATTATAAACGGTGTGATGAACGGGGTCAGAAGTTCACTTTTAATGTTGTAAATAAATCAGCCCAGGTTTCAGAAAGCAGTTGTAGCTAATCTACGGCTGTCAGTGGGCTTTAAGTTATATGTTGAGGTGATAAACTAAAGCAGTAATTAATGCTGTTTAATGTAGAAGGAGTTTTCTAATGAACCTAAATGAGCATCTCTTACCAGCCTCAATGATCCACAGCCTCCTACCCTGCTACCTTTGGTCGGTCCTTTCTTAAATAAAAGGTTCAGGAGGAAAAAGATACAAGTGAAACTTTCAGAAACTGGGTGTGAAGAGCCGACAATTATCATTCACAAGCCCTGAAACATGCCAGCAGTCACTGTCCATCAGTTTGCTGGTCAGGTTAAAATGTGCAGTGCTGTGAGTCCAGAAGCAGGATCGGGATCTTCATTTTAGACCAAGTCCATTTACACTGACGTTCCCACAGCTCTGAATGTCTGCTTTTGGAGAAGTTCATCAGTTTAACCTGGAAAGCACAATCCTGCTCATGTCTTTCCCACTGTGGTACAGAACAGAAACACACACAGATATCATGGCTGATGCTCTCTGATGAGGAACCAAGACTGAAAGGGGGAACCCATCCTCCTCCAGTCGACACTGGATCATAATAAAAATCAAAACAGGAATAAAAACAATAACTAAACAAAAAGGTCAATTTTGCATCAAGACAAACAAGATGAGAATGTGAGTGAGAGAGATAAAGTCCATGCAGGTGAACAGTCAGAAGCAGAGTCATGCAGGGAGGTGAGGATGAGTCAATGTGAGGCTCCAGAGCAGGACAGCGGGCAGGAGGGCAGTGGAGAGCCAGGTCAGGTCAGGCGGTACCAGGATGGAGCAGTTGGCCCCGGGCTTCTCAGTACATGTGAAAGAGACAGAAAACAGAAAGGAGGGAAAACACAGAGGGTTAGGAGGAGCACAGGAAAAGGTTACAGGAGAGGTCAGATCAGACTGATGTCCGGCCTGTAAAGGAAGTAGATTAGTGTGCTAGTGAGCTCTCTAGCAGCTGCATTCTGAACTAGTTGGAGCTTTTTTTTTAATGGTTTACATGAACTTCCAACCAGAAGAGCTTTACAGTCATCCAATCTAGAAGTTATGAATGCTGCACCAGCTTCTCTGCGTGATGTAAGGAGAGTACATTACCCAGTTTAGCAATATTACGTAGATGGAAGAAGGCAGTTTTAACCATGTAACAGATGTGTGCATCAAACGAGAGGACAGAGTCAGAAACAGCTCCTAGGCTTTTTACAGTGCTACTGGGTAAGACTGAGAATCCGTCTAAATCTACAGCAATATTTGCATGTTTGGATCAATAAGTAAGACCTCTCTCTGTCTTTCAGACAGGCTGTTATTTTATTAAGGTGGATAAGTAGAGCTGGGTGGCAATGAAAGTCAAGTCAATGCCATGTTTACAGATTATGTTGCCCAGCTGCAGCAAATAAAGAGTAAATACGAGTTCTCTGTTTTAGAGGACGCAGACGGTCATCATACCAAGACACTGACCTTTTCCTAATTAATGCAACATGGTCAAGATTAGAGCGGAGCACAGACAGCAGATCATCTGTTTCATGCTCAGGATCTAGAGGAGGAGATGGGCAGGAGATGGTTAAATCTGGAGGGTTATTAATAAAGACAGTAGCTGTAGAGGTTGCTATGGTACGCTTGCTCATAAAGCGAGGCTGCAGGGGGATCTCCTGGTTTAAGACTACATGGTTAGGTAGTGGTCAGAGATGGAGTCAGGCTGAGAGATGCTGACTATGCTGACTGTCTCAATACCCAGGGTCAGAACTAGGTGTGTATGGTTGCATCTCGGAGTTGGACTTCTAAGATTGATTAAACCAGTTCTGAGGGGTCCTGAGTCTCCAAGTGAATATTGAAATCTCCAACATTTAAAGTCTTATCAGTGGAGAAAGCTCCCTCTGATAAGAAGTCAGCAAATTCACTCAGTGAATGTGTATAAAGTCCAGGAGGACGACAGACTGTAATAAACAGAAGAGAGAGCTGCTTTTTAGAAGCCGGGGAAGAGTCTGCCACTTTCAGACTCAGCGCTAGAAACGATTTCACTTCAGAACCTGAGTTTTGGGTTTATGTCCAGAACTGGATCAGAGACCGAGGCTACTCCACTGCTGTGACCAGACCTGCGAGGAGAACTGCAGGAGTTCAAGCCTGGGGGAGTCGATTCATTCAAAGCAATGATTCATTAGGTTTAACCCCCGTTTCACAAAGACACAGTGAACTGAGGAGGTTTTCAGTAATAATCTCAGTGACAGGGACTGCTTTAGCTTCTAGAGATCCTACATTTAACAGCCCAAACTTAATGCGGGAAACACGAAGCGCTAATGTTGATTTAATCAGGTTGTTACGAGTCGAGCTTCTAAAGAAGAACCGAATCCAAACAGCGGTTCAGAGTCTCGCTCAAAATACCGGAGATCACGTGATCGCCCGAAGTGACGCTTCGCACGTCACTGAACGTAATGACGTCCAAGGCGCGTCACTTTCCCGGGAGCAACGAGCTGAATATGAACTGAAATATGAACTGAAATGAAACAGAAATGTAGAAACTGTGTGAATCTGCTGGACTTTCATTTAAAAACACAACAAAACATGCAGCAGTTTCTCTCTGAAGGTCAGGTGTTGTTTCCAAACCGACTAAAGAGTATAAAAGTGCTTGATAAAGCTCCTCCGTATTGGAGGGTTTTAACTGGAGACGATGTGAAATGAGCTCTAATAAAACACTGAAGTGTTTCTGTTTATTTCTGTGTTCAGCAGATGTTCAGTCTACATGCAGATTAAACAGGGGGGTTTTTCACATCATCAAATATTATCAAACGTCACTATTTTTATTTACGAGGAGAACAAAGCAGTTACACACTCAGATCAAATACATGCAGTTAAATGTAGATAAAATGACATTCAGTGAAGAGAAGAAACGCAGGCAGACATCACTGTATGGAGCTCCCGTCTCAGTCTGGACGAAGCTGATGAACACAAGTGAATCAGGCGATGGAGGTGTAGTGTTTTATTAGAACAGCAGGTGGCGCAGTAGAGCTGAGGAGCTGAGAAGCACTTTGACCTTAACTGTGTTAAAAAGCCTCGGGCTGCTTCCAGAAACCCCCAAATTTACTGCTTTTTCCTACTGATCCTCCTCCTCTCCTCCGGGACCCGGAAACTGGGTTTGTGGCTCCATCATGCCGCCTGTCCAAAAACCGGAGGAGACGAAAGAAGCGGCTTCCAGCGGAGGAGACATGAGAGGATCCCACCCAGGAAGAGTGTTAAAGATTTAGGAGTGAGATCACTGAGTGCTCCCAGAGACCACGGCAAATAGAGGAAGCAGCACACAAGTCCTAAACGCTCAGATTCACTAATATTACTGATCTGATCCAATGAGCAGTAAAGCAGTCCTAGAAATGTAGAGTTTAGAGAGACGAACCCGCTCCCCTGCTTCTCTACACCTGGCTTATTTACTGGAACTGAGCTGAAATGATCTTTATTCAGTGAACAACCGCAAGCACTGTCTGCTCAGTTCAGCTTTATTAATCACCCTATTTCTAACAAGCTGTTCTCATTATATATATATTTTACTTGGGGACAGATGAGGACACTGAACCCCTCATAAGGCAGCTAATAGGGACAACACTGTACCATCACATGTATGTCTTTTAGGAGCTAAGACGTCCCCCTACAGGGATGGACACTGAGCAGGGTGAGGCCACAGCAACCACATGGCGCTGGTTTGGGGCAGTGCATGCCATCCTGGGAGGCAAACCTTCAGTGGCCTCAACCAGTAAAGGCTCAGACACAGAGGGGGCCTACAAAGGGGAAGATGACGCGCCCTCCTGTGCCAAGTCCGACCCTGTGAGCCAGTCAGTCCCCTCCACCAGCAGGAGTGCCTCCTGTCCCCCCTCAGGAAGTCCAGCAGCTAAAAGGAGAAGGCGTACTGACTCTGCAGAGGTGCTGGAGTTTCTGAGAGAGGAAGCTGCCAGAGCTCAACGAGAGGAGGCTCAACATGAACACTTCTGTCCTTGTTTAAAAAAGATTGAAAGAATGTGAGGAGTTATTTGATGAATATTTTATTTGTGTACATAAAATATTTTTAGTTAATCCTTCAAATGAAATCTGATCTGTGTCTGTCTTTTCCTCTTTTGGGTCCATTACTGTCAAATGAAGTGAACTCCCACACTGTGGCCTCATTCTCAGTAGATTAGATATTTAAAGTTAAATAAGCTTGAATAATTATCACACAACTCTTAAATGAAGGAGTCTGGAATAAGCAGCACTTTTCCTAGCGCTGACCTCCCACCAAACTAAGTAATCAGGGGAGAAGGGCCTTGGTAAGAGAGGTGACCAAGAACCCAAACGGTCACTCTGGTTCAAAAAGATCCAGTTTACAGAAACGTCCAGAAGCGCAACCATCACTGCAGCTCTCCACCAATCTGGGCTTTATGGCAGAGTGGTCAGATACAGGAGAGCCCCTAAAGGACCCTCAGACTATAAGAAACAAGGTTCTCTGGTCTGATGCAACCAGGATTGAACTTTTTGGCCTCAGTTCTAAGAGTCATGTCTGGTGGAAACCAGGCCCTGCTCCTCACCTGCCCAACACCATTCTTTCAGTGAAGCTTCAGGCTGTGGGGGTATTTTTCAGGGTCTGGGACAGGGAGACTGGGTCAGGGTTGAGGGAAAGCTGAATGGAGTACAGATATATTCTTAAAGGAAACCTGGTCCAGAGCACTCAGGACCTCAGACGGGGCAAAGGATCACCTTCCAACGAGACAGTGACTCAACACAACACAGGAGTGGCTTAGAGACGACCCTGTGAATGCTCCAGAGTGGACAACTAGAGCCCTGCTTTACACCCTATTAAAATCTTTGAAGAGCCCTGAGAATAGCTGTCCACCGACGCCCTCATCCAACCTTACGGAGAGGATCTGCAGAGAAGAAAGGCCGAAAATCCCCAAATCCAGGTGAGCAAACCTTGCGGCATCATACCCAAGAAGACTGGAGGCTGTAATCACTGCCAAAGGTGCTTCACCTAAGTACTAAGTAAAGGGTCTGAATACTTATGTCACTGCAACATTTTAGTTTTTCTTTTTTTAAATAAATTTGCAGAAATTTATTAGAAAACTCTGTTTTCACTTTGTCATTGCGGGATAAACATGGTGCCAGTGTCTAAAGCTGTATATTTTCCTTCATAATGCCACTTTTATTAAAGATTTATGTTTCCTGATTAAGATTATATTAATAAAATGCCAGAGAAAGAAAAACTATTCCCAGCAACACTCAGTATAGAAGCAATTTTCCTTTATATCTGTTATTATTTACAGTTATTAATTAGAGTTACTTTTAATAATCTTTTAAATAGTTGTAAACACTGTTTTCTTAAACTAGTTTATCATTTTCAGTTTAGAGAGTCAGAAATATTTGTATTCAGGTTTAGGAGGGACTTTTATTTTGACAGGATTTCGTTCGCTACTCTGTCCAAGTGTTGCTAGCTTCACACTGCTAGCTCGTTGCTCGGGTCTGCAGCGGGACCGGGGAACCGACGCGCCTTGAAACGTGATTGCGTAACGAAGCGTCACTTCCGGCGTTCACGTGATCTCCGGTATGTTTGCGCGCGTGTTTGGACGCGGTTCTGCTTTAGAAGCTCGAGCTGTGATTCTTCACAGAGCGTCGAGCGACCGGCCCTCCGACCGGCGTTCAGGTTAGTGAGCTGGACAGTGGGCAGGTGAGTGATTTACATGATTTACTGGATTTAATCATCATTTATTCTGTCATTTCTCTGCTTGTTTTAAACAGTAATAAATCAGTGTCCCTCATAGTGTCTCAGACTAACCCTGCAGTATGGAGACTGTCTGTCCTCCACATGGTTTATAACTGGAGCTTCAGAAAATCTGCTTTAAAAATCTTATTAGAATTGATATAAATTCTTTTGCTACACCATCATTCAATACTACTGCTCTTAATGATATTCAGGGATTGTGCTGCTGCTGCCTCCATCCTAAGAGTAGGAAAACTGGTAAATGATCATGGACCCAGATTATCAGTGTTATCCTCCTGATTTCAGTGTAAAGCCATTTTCATCTAGAGAACGTTTCTGCTCCATCTACAGTTTTTAATCTTAGACCCTCCTTCCCCTCACTGCATGCTCAGCTTCTGGGAGAGGGGTCAGAGTAAATGTGTCATATTCAATGAGGGAAGTCCTCTCCTCTTTCATAGCCTCAACCCAGAATGTTGATTTAGCTGAATCTCTCTAAAGCTCTGTGGTTCATTACAGACCCTGTAGCAGTACAGGTCTTGAGCAAGACCTTTACGTACTTTTGCCCACCGCTCCAGGCACGTGTGTTCACAGCACAGCTGGGTTACAGAGGGAAGCCAAATTCCATCAGTCAAAAAATGTCAAATGGTGAATCTGGTGTTCTTGTCTTGTACGTTTTGTTACTTTGAAACAATGCGCAGAGAAGCAAATCCCACTATCACAGTTTTGGAGGTTCCACCGAGATCCCAATATTCCTCTGGGTCCAGAGTTTTCAGAGACAGGATCAGAAACTGACAGAGGCGGCCGCCGTCATCCCAATGAGTGATTCTGAGTCAATTCAGGCGCTCTACTGACTCTGAGACTCTGTACCTGAGGTGACCTTAAGTAAATTAATTAGACCGCTTGTCTTAGGAATTACGGGTCGCCATATTCTTAGACCTTGAGGTTACTTTAACCCGGATCCCTTTTGATATTTTAAGTTTCATATTTGTTTTAGACCATTGACTTTTTGACGTGATCCGGACTCAAAGGACGAAGATGTCCAAAGCAGCAAAGAAACACTTAAATTTCAGTACCCCTATCCGTCAGTAGGGACACAATTCTAACAGTGGATGTTTCAGGCTTACCACTCACAGAACATTTCTGCAGGAAGTTCAGGTAAATCTCTTCATAAGCTCCAGCTTGTTCAGAATGCTGCTGCCAGGGTACGAACTTGAGCTAGGAAATCTGATCATATTAGTCCAATTCTTTCATCCTTACACTGGTTACCTGTTAAATTCAGTACAGATCATAAAATACTTCTAAACCCCACATTATCTGGAGGAACTTCTTACACCTTACAGCCCTCCACGTACACTCCGCTCGCAAGATGCTGGCCTATTATCAGTCCCACGTATTAGAAAAAACAGTGCAGGAGGAAGAGCGTTCTTTTACAAAGCCCCCAACTTTGGAACAAGCTCCCTGTTAATATCCGGGAATCAGACACACTCTCAGTCTTTAAATCTAGATGAAAAACTTCTCTCTCTAACACCAGCTTTCAGAGAACTCTCCAGTTCTGTGTTCTGTCCTGCTCTGATTACATTTCACCACTGTTCTGTCCTGCTCTGATTACAGGCTTTTTATCACTATTATTGTGGTTGTGTCTCTAACTATTTCTGCTACAGGTCTCTCACTAAACGTAAAGCTTGTTCTAATCGTCATCTTTTTCTCTCTCTCCCCTCGTGTCCTGAGCTCCCTGTCTGGAGCTGCTTGTCTGGAGTTTCCCTCCCCACCCCCACTGGATCTATAGGAGCAGCTAGGTCAGTATGTACTAGTTCAAGTACTGCTTTTGCTCATGCATCAGGTTCTGTTTCTACTCTGAGCAGATTTGTCTTGTCTGCAGACTTCACAGTTCAGTTCATCAATCTTACCCTTGATTTTCATGCTCTCTACTGCATATTGTGAAACATCATAATTACAGTGAACAAGGATTTCATGCTGTTTGAATATTGTAACACACTGTAACCATCACCACTGTGATCATTGACCACATTCAGGTAATAAAGCCTGTTGTTCTCTTTAATGGGGAACTTGGTACCACTTTTGTGGCTTTGTCTTCATCTGAGCCAGTTGTTGTAATCCTTGTGCTCTCTGCTCCCTGTTATTGCGTTTCTGTCTGTTTCTGTCCGCCTGCTCAGGTACGAGCTCTCCAGGAGGTCGTCAAGCTTGTACGGTCGATCCAGCTGCTGTTTTAGAGGCAGTCAAACTTCGCTGACGAGGCTGGAGGCTGCCCGTGACTCCTCTAACGTGACCATCTTAATTCCAACACTACCGGCGCCACAGACACAGAGGGTCGTCATCTCCACTCCCGCATCTGAGAGAGCCTGGAACTGTCTGTGTGGCTGGAAAAAGCAGAGGGCTCTTCCACCACAGCAAGTTCTCACCTCTGCTAACTGGTTCAAGGACCTCAGCTCTTCACCTGCTCCGGCACAGAGGAAGACTCCTTAGGGCGGTGTTCTCACTGTTGAAGATTCTTCTGTAAAACCCTCAAAGTATCGACCCTAAAGAGTAACGCCACGTTCTCCTTTTTACCAGGTGCTCGCTTCCTGGATGTTGCCAGGTGGGTTTGGCACCATCGTTCTACACTGTTCTCCTCCTGATGCAGCATGGTCCTGAAGAAGCACTGCCGTACGCTTCTGGACACTGTTCGGGAAAAGCCAGACATCAGGATCATCGTCTTCAGCCCCCTGACCACTTATAGACCAGTAAGGGAGCCGTTTCCTCAGCTCTTCTCGCTCCACTGCTGGCTGTGGGACAGGTCCGTCTGCTCTGTCTTTGTGGACAGCTGGGAGAGCTTTTGGCTGCGCCTGGTCCTCTACCTCAGAGATGATACTTCACCTGTGCCGCCTGGGGTCCATCGTTCTCTCCAGGAGCATCAAGAAGGTGCCAGGCCAGGACTGACTGGCCCTTCCCAGTCACACTGTCAGGTTAGTGAACTGCATAGTTGGCAGGTAAGTGATTTACATGATTTACTTGATTCCACCCATTTATTCTATCACTTTTCTGCTTGTATTAAAAAGTAATGTCAGTGTCACTCATAGTATTTCAGACAAATTCTGCAGTGTTGAGACGGTCATGGTTTGTAATTGTAACGTTGGAAAATCTGCTTTATAAATCTTTTTTATATTTATATAAATTCTTCCATCTTTCCGAGTACAAGCAGTTCTGCATTGAGTTTGGGCTGTTAAATATACAGTGGGGCAAAAAAGTATTTAGTCAGCCACTGATTGTGCAAGTTCTCTTACTTAGAAAGATATGAGAGGTCTGTAATTTATCATAGGTTCATTTCAACTTTGAGAGACAAAACAAAAAATAAAAAAAATCCAGGAAATCACATTGTAGGATTTATGAAGAATTTATTTGTAAATTATGGTAAGTTTTTCTGGACTAGTCAAGGTTTCTGGCTCTCACTGACTTGATTGAAGCTCTTCTGTCCTCCACTTGTTACCTGTATTAATGGCACCTGTTTGACCTCGTTATCTGTATAGCACACCTGTCCACAGCCTCAAACAGTCAGACTCCAAACCTCCAACCTGCTTAAGCCAGTACATGTCCAGACCCGTCTGAAGTGAACCACCTTAATTCACTAGATCTCTGTGAAACTAAATCAAGGGTGTAGGTCTGTTAATTACATTGGTGGGGGTCATAAAATCAGTTCACACAGGGTCTCCTGGAAGCTGAGTGTTTCTGTATTTATGATGACCTTAAAACTCTAACTAAAACTACAGGTAATTTCTGAATATGAAGTGTCCAAAATACAAGTGTCCAAAGAAACACATAGGGTAAGAGAGTAAATGTAAATGACTGCAGAATTTTAAATAGTGAAATAGATTTCAGACTGTGTGCTAACCAGCCAATTAATCCTCAGAGTCCATATTGACTATTTAAGTCAAGACAGGTTGCCAAGTAGTATTAAATTTACCACTGCACCCAATTTTAGGTAGGAGGGTTTTCTCTTTCCCTTTAAGTACTCTAAGTAGTCTTAGCCAGAACCATTTGAACAAGATTTCAGTGTAACTGACAGTTCGACAAGGTTTTTCTTGATCAGACTCAGTTCTGAAGTCTTCCTCCGGCGTTACGTTTACTGCAGGATTAAAGTGTTTCCCTACATTCCTAAGGCTGACCGATCGAGTTGATTATTTAAGCGCAGAGATGCAAATCCCACTACCTCAGTTTTGGAGGTTCCACCAAGATCCCAATATTCCTCTGGGTCCAGAGTTTTCAGAGACAGGATCAGAAAGCGACAGAGGCGGCCGCCGTCATCCCAATGAGTGATTGAGTCCATTCAGGCGCTCTACTGACTCTGAGACTCTGTACCCGAGGTGACTGTAAGTAAATGAAGTAGACCGCTTGCCTTATACATTTAGAAGAGACGGGACGCCGTATTCATTTCAGTCTCACAGTTGACTTGGCAACCTCTTGTTGGCAAATTGTAATAAATTTGGATCCCTGAAAAATTCTCTGGTTTAAACAACCCTGAGAATCTAAATATTCAGGACATTTAGTTCTGCACTTGCCACACAGACACCAGACTGTACTGTGGGTAGCAAGTGTTAGTCATGGAATGCTGTTCTTTTTCCTCCATGTATACCACCCCTAATGTCCAAATTACTCAATTTTACTTTCATCAGTCCACAGCACCTTATTCTTAAATGAAGCTGGCTTGTCCAACTGTGCTTTAGCAGACCTCCAGCGACTCTGTTTGTGGCGTGTGCAGAAAAGGCTGCTTCTGCATTACTCTCCCATACAGCCTCTCCTTGTGTAAAGTGCGCTGAGTAGTTGAACGATGCGCAGTGACTCCATCTGCAGCATGATGATGTAGGTCTTTGGAGCTGGTCTGTGGGTTGACTATGACTGTACTTACCATCCTTCACCTCTGCCTATCTGAGATTTTTCTTGACCTGCCACTTCGGGCCGTAACTAGAACTGTGCCTATGGTCTTCAGTTTCCTCACCATGTTCCTCACAGTGAAGACTGACAGCTGAAATCTGAGAGCTTTTTGTAGGCTGGAAGTCCAGGTAAATCTCTTCATAAGCTCCAGCTTGTTCAGAATGCTGCTGCCAGGGTACGAACTAGAGCTAGGAAATCTGATCATATTAGTCCAGTTCTTTTATCCTTACACTAATTAGCTGTTAAATTCAGTACAGATCATAAAATACTTCTAACATATTAATCTCTCAATGGTCTTGACCCCACATTATCTGGAGGAACTTCTTACACCTTACAACCCTCCACGTACACTCCGCTCACAAGATGCTGGCCTATTATCAGTCCCACGTATTAGAAAAAACAGTGCAGGAGGAAGAGCGTTCTTTTATAAAGCCCCCAACTTTGGAACAAGCTTCCTGTTGATATCTGGGAATCAGACACACACTCAGTCTTTAAATCTAGATGAACAACTTCTCTCCAGTTCTGTGTTCTGTCCTGCTCTGATTACATTTCACCACTGTTCTGTCCTGCTCTGATTACAGGCTTTTTATTACTATTATTGTGGTTGTGTCTCTAACTATTTCTGCTACAGGTCTCTCACTAAACGTAAAGCTTGTTCTAATCTTCATCTTTTTCTCTCTCTTCTCATGTCCTGAGCTGCCTGCCTGGAGTTGCCCTTTTTTGGTTCCGTTCCGGTGTCTTGGTATCAGGCCTGTCCCACTACTCAGCAGAGTTCCAACACAACCATCCTAACCCCTCTCTGTCTCTCTCTATTACATGTACTGAGATGCCCTGCTGTCCAGTCTGGAGGTGTCCATTCGTCTATGTTCCGGAATCAGACCTTCATTATCTCTCTGTCCAGCACCTACTCACACTCCTTCTTCATAACTGTATATTGTTATTCCTTTTCTGATTATTACACAGTGCTTGAAGTTGGAGCGGAGCAGAGTTCTGTTATTCACTACGTCTGCGGTTTTGCTTCTATGCCTTTAAACTCTTCAGCGAGTGTGGACTTGAGTTCTGAACCGAGAAGCTCGGAGATGTTCATTTCAAAACACAGAGAACCTCCTCATCCCTCCATGTCTGTTAGGCCTAGCAGATCAACCTCGCCATCTAAGCTGTTTGCAGTGTTTCTTCTCTTGTATAGAAATTGAGATTTTTAGCCATTATATAAACCAGTGAGTTTTTGGCTGTAGATCCAAATTAGTGATCCTCTGAAAACTTTCTGATGTTGTACAGCGCTAAATTTCAGTCTTTTATGGGAGCTTCTTGGTCGAGGCTTCTCAGCTTCACCTCCATTGCCTGAGTCACTTGTGTTTCTATAAGCTTTGTCCAAACTGAAACAGGAGCACCATACAGTGATGTCTGCCTGTGTTTGTTCTCTTAATTGAACGTTAGTTTTTTTATGTAATCTCTCATATGTCTGTTTATATTCAGCTCGTTATGCTCAGGTCTACAGTGGGACCGGGGAATTGAGGCGCTTGACTTCTTAAACCGAAGCGTCACCACCTCAGCTCTTCTACTTTGCCTTCACCTGCTTCATCCCTCAAGGACAACCCCTCAGGGCAGTGTTCTCATTGATGGAGATTCTACTGAAACCACTTAAGCATCGAGCCCAAAGAGTAACACCACAGTCTCCTGTTTTCCAGATGCCGTGTTCTGGACTTCGTCAGGCGGCTTCCCTTCACACTGCGACAGCGAGATGCCTTTGGCACAATCATTCTCTACTGTTCGCAGCGAGTTCCTGACGTTGGTGAACTGAATAGTTGGCAGGTAAGTAATTTTACATCATTTTTTCTATTTTAATAACCATTTATTCTGTCATTTCTCTGCTTGTATTAATAATTAATTTGGTCAGTGTCTGTATCTTCAGTATCTCGCACCCAGTCAGCTAAGTACTGAGGTGCTTTCCTCTCTCTTTGAAAAGTGTGTACTATGTCTGTCTCCCTCTGAGCACCATCTTGAGCATCAGGTTTAGACTCTTGAACCTCTTCTGGAGTCTGATCAACACTGTTGGCTGTTGGAATGGGGGGTACACCCCTCTCACCTTGGGATCATCAGCTGCCATTGACTGGTCAGTCTGGGTTTGTTGTTCTTTAACACCCTTTGTATGAAATTTCGCAAGCCTGTGTTTAAGCACTTTCCCTGTGTCTGGATATTAGACTAGGCATGCTGGACTGTTTTTTTTGGGTTTTTCCTCTTTCCCTTTAAGTAATCTAAGCAGTCTTAGCCAGCACCTTTTGAACAAGATTTCAGTGTAACTGACTGTACAGCAAGGTTTTTCAGACGAAGTCCTGAAGTCTTCCTCCGGTGTTACGTTTACTGCAGGATTAAAGTGTTTCTCTACATTCCTAAGACTGACTGATCGAGTTGATTCTTTAAGCACGGAGAAGTAAATCCCACTACCACAGTTTTGGAGGTTCCACAGAGATCCCAATATTCCTCTGGGTCCAGAGTTTTCAGAGACAGGATCAAAAACCGACAGAGGCGGCCGCCGTCATCCCAATGAGTGATTCTGAGTCCATTCAGGCGCTCTACTGACTCCGAGACTCTGTACCCGAGGTGACTGTGTAAATTAATTAGGCCTTACGAATTTAGAATAAACAGGAGGAGACGGACGCTGTATTCTTAGACCTTCAGGTTACTTTAACCCGAATCCCTTTTGATATTTTAATTTTAACATTGACTTTTTGCAGCTATCCGGACTCAAAGGATGAAGATGTCCAAAGCATTGCCTTAAGATCATTTCAGTCTCATAGTGGTCTGAACTGGGAATTTCTCGGGATCCAGATTTGTTTTAAATTCTAAGATTCTAGAAAGATTCTAAGATATTGTCTTGAAATAGTTTTATTCTCAGTTTAAATTTTTCAGGGATCCAAATTTATTACAAATTAAGTTTTAAGGACATTTAATTATTCATTACTGTTCAACCTAGAGAATTTTGTAAAGGGATCTGCACTTATTTTTTAGAAAATTGAAAGATTCTGAAGCAAGGTTTTGGAAATAAATGTTTTTCAGGGCTGTTCAAATTAGACATTTTGAGGGTTCTAAGACAAGGGGGTTTATAATACCCAAAGAGTTTAGACTATACACGTGACATTAATACATAGTTACAGTTATGATTAGTAGCGCTTTATTAAGCATAAAGGTATCTGCTATAGATAGAGATATATTTATCCCCACCCCCCCCCAGCAAGCAAAACAGCTGATGGGCCTTACCATGCTCAATGTCCTGTGTCTACCTGTGACCATGTTGAATGCCTAAAATAATTGACATATAAACCCAGTAATTCTATCCTATTCTATCTGCTTTTAAAACTGATTTGACACGAACAGTTGAGGGCCTACTTTATAGTCTTTAATATCAGCTGTTGTCTTTATCTGAGACAGTTGTTGTGATGTACTGTGTTACTGTACAGTACTCTGTCTCGCTGACCGTTGTTTGCGTTTGTCTGTGTTTACTCTGGAGTAACTTGGTGACCGCGGAGGAGCGAGATCTCCAGATGCTCTGCAAGGAGGTCATCAAGCTTGACTGCTGCTGCTGCTGTAGAGGCAGTCCAAACTCCAACGGAAGACGAGGCTGGAGTCTGTTCGTGACTCCTCCAACGATGGTCATCTTAAATCCAGCACTACCGGCATGGCGGACACAGAGGGTTGTTGTCTCCACTCCTGCACCAGAGAGGGCCTGGGGCCGTCGTCGTGGCCTGGAAAAGCAGAGGGCTCCTCCACCACCACAGCTGCTTTTCATCTAAATGTACTGGCGTGAGGTTATCAGTTCTTCAACTTCACCTTTTTCCTTAAAATGTTTTTTTTTTTTTTTTTTCCCTCCAGGAGTCCTGGACATTGCCAACTTTCTCCACTTTTTCTCTACCCGATGCAGTGAGGCCCTTAAGGAGCACTGCCACACACTTCTGGACACCACTCGGAAAAAGACAGGACCCTAGATTAGGCAGCTGGATAGTGGGCAGGTAATAATATTTCTGTCATTTCTCTGCTTGTTTTAAAAAGTAATAAATCAGTGTCCCTCATAGTGTCTCAGACTAACCCTGCAGTATGGAGATTCTGTCCTTCACATGGTTTATAATTAGAGCTTCAGAAAATTTGCTTTAAAAATCTTATTAGAATTGATATAAATTATTTTACTACACCATCATTTAATACTACTGCTCTTATTCTGTTTATTTCAGAGTCTTTATTCATCAGTCTGTTCTCAATTCTTCCTCACTTATTCATCCTTCACCCATAACGCTGTCATATTTCTAATGCCCAGTGCTCCATGCTTTAGCCTCCCCCCCTTTACTGGATCTATAGGAGCAGCTAGGTCAGCCTGTACTAGTTCAAGTACTGCTTTTGCTCGTGCATCAGGTTGTTACTACTCTGAGCAGATTTCTCTTGTATGCAGACTTCACAGTTCAGTTAATCAATCCTACCCTTGATCTTCATGCTCTCTACTGCATAATGTGAAACATCATAATTACAGTGAACAAGGATTTCATGCTGTTTGAATATTGTAACACACTGCAACCATCAGCACTGTGATCATTGGCCACATTCAGGTAATAAAGCCTATTGTACTTGGTACCGTATTTTTGGCTGTTCATCACGTCCTTGGTGAGAGTTCAGAGGCTGTCGCCGTTTCCTTCTGAATGCATCGACTCCTCAAGGTTTAGCTATTGCAGTTACTCATGTGGAAGTGGTCGTGGCGGAGTCCCCGCAATTCAGTTCACTTCTATGCACAACCCAAATCTCAGGTTCTGAAGCTAAATACTCGACAGCTAGTGTCTTATTAACCTTCCAGATTTCTCCACCTCCTTTCAATTTCACCCTAAAGATCTAGAGCATGTAACAGATGATCTGCAGACTGTGATCCGTTCTAGCCTTGGCAGTGTTGTTCCACAACAAATTTGGTAGAAAAGCCTAGCACTGTGGTTTAATGAACAGATATGTACTCTGAAACCGATCACTGCTGAATTGAACTGCAGAACAGAATTAGAAATCTGAGTCGAGTGGTATCAGTTTGGTCGAGCGACCATCCCTACTTTAAGATAAAGAAGACAAAGCTGATATGAAAGATTATAGTCAGCTTTTGTGATCCTTTTGTGCTCTCTGCTCCCTGTGTTACTGTGCAGTTTGCATTTCTGTCTGTGTTTTTACTCAGAGGTGACCACGGAGGAACAAGCTCTTCAGGAGTTCGTCAAGCTGCAATATTGAGACTTCCATGGTTTGTAATTGTAACGTCGGAAAATCTGCTTTAAACGTTTTAATAGAATTTATATAAATTCTTCCATCTTTCAGGGTACAAGCAGTTCTGCATTGTGTTTGGGCTGTTAAATATACAGTGTGGCAAAAAAGTATTCAGTCAGCCGCTGATTGCAAGTTCTCTTACTTAGAAAGATGAGAGAGGTCTGTAATTTTATTTAAAAAAAAACAGGAAATCGCATGGTAGGATTTTTAAAGAATGTATTTGTAAATTATGGTGGAAAATAAGTATTTGGTCACCCACAAACAAGATTTCTGGCTCTCACAGACCTGTAACTTTTTTAAGATGCTCTCTCTGTGAAACTAAATCAAGGGTGTAGGTCTATTTATTACATTGGTGGGGGTCATAAAATCGGATCACACAGAGTCTCCTGGAAGCCGAGTGTTTCTGTATTTATGATGAACTTTAAATCTCTAACTGTAAAAATACAGGTAATTTCTGAATATGAAGTTATAAAAGCTCATACAAGTGTCCAAAGAAACACAAAGGGTAAGAGAGTAAATGTAAATGACTGCAGAATTTTAAATAGTGAAATAGATTTCAGACTGGGTGCTAACCAGCCAATTAATCCTCAGAGTCCATATTGTCTATTTAAGTTCCAGCAAGATCCCAATATTCCTCTGGGTCCAGAGTTTTCAGAGACAGGATCAAAAACCGACAGAGGCGGCCGCCGTCATCCCAATGAGTGATTCTGAGTCCATTCAGGCGCTCTACTGACTCCGAGACTCTGTACCCGAGGTGACTGTGTAAATTAATTAGGCCTTACGAATTTAGAATAAACAGGAGGAGACGGACGCTGTATTCTTAGACCTTCAGGTTACTTTAACCCGAATCCCTTTTGATATTTTAATTTTAACATTGACTTTTTGCAGCTATCCGGACTCAAAGGATGAAGATGTCCAAAGCATTGCCTTAAGATCATTTCAGTCTCATAGTGGTCTGAACTGGGAATTTCTCGGGATCCAGATTTGTTTTAAATTCTAAGATTCTAGAAAGATTCTAAGATATTGTCTTGAAATAGTTTTATTCTCAGTTTAAATTTTTCAGGGATCCAAATTTATTACAAATTAAGTTTTAAGGACATTTAATTATTCATTACTGTTCAACCTAGAGAATTTTGTAAAGGGATCTGCACTTATTTTTTAGAAAATTGAAAGATTCTGAAGCAAGGTTTTGGAAATAAATGTTTTTCAGGGCTGTTCAAATTAGACATTTTGAGGGTTCTAAGACAAGGGGGTTTATAATACCCAAAGAGTTTAGACTATACACGTGACATTAATACATAGTTACAGTTATGATTAGTAGCGCTTTATTAAGCATAAAGGTATCTGCTATAGATAGAGATATATTTATCCCCACCCCCCCCCAGCAAGCAAAACAGCTGATGGGCCTTACCATGCTCAATGTCCTGTGTCTACCTGTGACCATGTTGAATGCCTAAAATAATTGACATATAAACCCAGTAATTCTATCCTATTCTATCTGCTTTTAAAACTGATTTGACACGAACAGTTGAGGGCCTACTTTATAGTCTTTAATATCAGCTGTTGTCTTTATCTGAGACAGTTGTTGTGATGTACTGTGTTACTGTACAGTACTCTGTCTCGCTGACCGTTGTTTGCGTTTGTCTGTGTTTACTCTGGAGTAACTTGGTGACCGCGGAGGAGCGAGATCTCCAGATGCTCTGCAAGGAGGTCATCAAGCTTGACTGCTGCTGCTGCTGTAGAGGCAGTCCAAACTCCAACGGAAGACGAGGCTGGAGTCTGTTCGTGACTCCTCCAACGATGGTCATCTTAAATCCAGCACTACCGGCATGGCGGACACAGAGGGTTGTTGTCTCCACTCCTGCACCAGAGAGGGCCTGGGGCCGTCGTCGTGGCCTGGAAAAGCAGAGGGCTCCTCCACCACCACAGCTGCTTTTCATCTAAATGTACTGGCGTGAGGTTATCAGTTCTTCAACTTCACCTTTTTCCTTAAAATGTTTTTTTTTTTTTTTTTTTCCCTCCAGGAGTCCTGGACATTGCCAACTTTCTCCACTTTTTCTCTACCCGATGCAGTGAGGCCCTTAAGGAGCACTGCCACACACTTCTGGACACCACTCGGAAAAAGACAGGACCCTAGATTAGGCAGCTGGATAGTGGGCAGGTAATAATATTTCTGTCATTTCTCTGCTTGTTTTAAAAAGTAATAAATCAGTGTCCCTCATAGTGTCTCAGACTAACCCTGCAGTATGGAGATTCTGTCCTTCACATGGTTTATAATTAGAGCTTCAGAAAATTTGCTTTAAAAATCTTATTAGAATTGATATAAATTATTTTACTACACCATCATTTAATACTACTGCTCTTATTCTGTTTATTTCAGAGTCTTTATTCATCAGTCTGTTCTCAATTCTTCCTCACTTATTCATCCTTCACCCATAACGCTGTCATATTTCTAATGCCCAGTGCTCCATGCTTTAGCCTCCCCCCCTTTACTGGATCTATAGGAGCAGCTAGGTCAGCCTGTACTAGTTCAAGTACTGCTTTTGCTCGTGCATCAGGTTGTTACTACTCTGAGCAGATTTCTCTTGTATGCAGACTTCACAGTTCAGTTAATCAATCCTACCCTTGATCTTCATGCTCTCTACTGCATAATGTGAAACATCATAATTACAGTGAACAAGGATTTCATGCTGTTTGAATATTGTAACACACTGCAACCATCAGCACTGTGATCATTGGCCACATTCAGGTAATAAAGCCTATTGTACTTGGTACCGTATTTTTGGCTGTTCATCACGTCCTTGGTGAGAGTTCAGAGGCTGTCGCCGTTTCCTTCTGAATGCATCGACTCCTCAAGGTTTAGCTATTGCAGTTACTCATGTGGAAGTGGTCGTGGCGGAGTCCCCGCAATTCAGTTCACTTCTATGCACAACCCAAATCTCAGGTTCTGAAGCTAAATACTCGACAGCTAGTGTCTTATTAACCTTCCAGATTTCTCCACCTCCTTTCAATTTCACCCTAAAGATCTAGAGCATGTAACAGATGATCTGCAGACTGTGATCCGTTCTAGCCTTGGCAGTGTTGTTCCACAACAAATTTGGTAGAAAAGCCTAGCACTGTGGTTTAATGAACAGATATGTACTCTGAAACCGATCACTGCTGAATTGAACTGCAGAACAGAATTAGAAATCTGAGTCGAGTGGTATCAGTTTGGTCGAGCGACCATCCCTACTTTAAGATAAAGAAGACAAAGCTGATATGAAAGATTATAGTCAGCTTTTGTGATCCTTTTGTGCTCTCTGCTCCCTGTGTTACTGTGCAGTTTGCATTTCTGTCTGTGTTTTTACTCAGAGGTGACCACGGAGGAACAAGCTCTTCAGGAGTTCGTCAAGCTGCAATATTGAGACTTCCATGGTTTGTAATTGTAACGTCGGAAAATCTGCTTTAAACGTTTTAATAGAATTTATATAAATTCTTCCATCTTTCAGGGTACAAGCAGTTCTGCATTGTGTTTGGGCTGTTAAATATACAGTGTGGCAAAAAAGTATTCAGTCAGCCGCTGATTGCAAGTTCTCTTACTTAGAAAGATGAGAGAGGTCTGTAATTTTATTTAAAAAAAAACAGGAAATCGCATGGTAGGATTTTTAAAGAATGTATTTGTAAATTATGGTGGAAAATAAGTATTTGGTCACCCACAAACAAGATTTCTGGCTCTCACAGACCTGTAACTTTTTTAAGATGCTCTCTCTGTGAAACTAAATCAAGGGTGTAGGTCTATTTATTACATTGGTGGGGGTCATAAAATCGGATCACACAGAGTCTCCTGGAAGCCGAGTGTTTCTGTATTTATGATGAACTTTAAATCTCTAACTGTAAAAATACAGGTAATTTCTGAATATGAAGTTATAAAAGCTCATACAAGTGTCCAAAGAAACACAAAGGGTAAGAGAGTAAATGTAAATGACTGCAGAATTTTAAATAGTGAAATAGATTTCAGACTGGGTGCTAACCAGCCAATTAATCCTCAGAGTCCATATTGTCTATTTAAGTTCCAGCAAGATCCCAATATTCCTCTGGGTCCAGAGTTTTCAGAGACAGGATCAGAAACGGACAGAGGCGGCCGCCGTCATCCCAATGAGTGATTCTGAGTCAATTCGGGCGCTCTACTGACTCCGACACTCTGTACCCGAGGTGACTAAGTAAATTAATTAGACCACTTGCCTTACGAATTTAGAATAAACGGGAGGAGACGAGACGCCGTATTCTTAGACCTTCAGGTTACTTTAACCCGGATCCCTTTGATATTTTAATTTTCAAATGTGTTTTTCTACCACTGACCAAAGCCTTAAAATAATTTCAGTCTCACAGAATTTTCCAATTTAAAACAAATCTGGATCCCAGTGAAGACAACTAAGATATTGTCTTGGAATATTTTGATTCTCAGTGTTGTTTAAAGCAGAGAATTTTTCAGGGATCCAAATTTAGTTTGTAGCCAAGTGAGAATAATGAGACTGAAACTAATGACTTACCAGTTTTTGTTGATATTCCAAAACATTTCTCAGTCTCAGAATGAATGATATTGGGTGAATGAAGGGGGCATCTCTGGTTAAAGTGCTGCAAGCAAAACAGCTGATAGGCCTCATCATGCTCAATGTCCCATGTCCCAGGAAGCAGAAGAAGGGTTATCCACAAGGATAAATTCCCTTTTGGAAAATGAAACCATGGTTGCATGTGAATCTTCACTGGTGAATAGCCCTCTGAGAAAAGCCCTGCTGTGAATTCATTCTCAGATCAGGTGGCTAGAAACAGCTATGTCAGGAAATGCAGTAGTGCTTCAGATGGTTTCCACAACATCACAACAGCAGTGTAAGAAAAATGAGGATGTGTACGATGTGGATATTTCAGACTTGACGCTTGACATATCTTCATCATCAAATGATGGAATTGTTTTGCAGCAGTCTGATGATCAGATATTAATATTGTCTGATACTCACAAGTACTCACTAAAGGAAGGATCGTTTTTGTCTAAAAAAAAAAAAAAAAAAAGAATCAGTTCAGGAGTGTGTCTTATTCTCTCCTGTATCAGCTCTGTCTTCATCTTAGACAGTTGTTGTGATGCTTGTGCTCTGCTCCCTGTGTTATTGTACAGTACTGTCTCACTGATCGTCGTTTGCGTTGCTCTGTGTTTACTCTGGAGGTACTTGGTGACTGCGGAGGAGTGAGATCTCCAGGCGCTCTGCAAGGAGGTCATCAAGCTTTACTGCTATTGTTGTAGAGGCAGTCCAGACTCCACCAACGGAAGACGAGGCTGGAGACTCCTCTAACGCTGGCCATCTTAAATCCAGCACTACCAACGTAGCGGACACAGAGGGTTATCATCTCCACTCCCGCACCGGAGAGGACCTGGAAAAGCAGAGGGCTCCTCCACCACCACAGCCAGTTTTCACATCTACTAACTGCTGCGAGGTCCTCAGCTCTTTGTTGCGCCCTGAGGAGACGCTACAAAGGCCGTTCTTCCCTCATCTTGTGTGGTACCTGTGCATAAAACACAGCACCCAAAGGACCCAACAGCTTCAGGCCGGTGGTACTGGCTTCTCATCTGATGAAATCACTGGAGAGGCTGGTCTTTTAACCACATCCGCCCTCTGGTGAGCCCATCCATGGACTCTCTTCAGTGCCTACCAGTCTGGTGTCAAGGTGGATGATGCTGTCATCTGTCTTCTACACAGAGCTCTTTCTCACCTGGAGAAGCCCGGCAGCACTGTGAGGACACACAACACACCAAAACACAACAACACCACAACACCAAAACACACCACAACACAACACAACACCAAAACACACCACACCACAACACAACACAACACCAAAACACACCACAACACAAAATAACACAACACCAAAAAACAACAGGGAGGGAGGTTCTAGCTAGAGAGCTCGCCCATGCTCATTACCAAGATTCTCAATCTTTCAGAAATGATTAGCTGTCCTGCACTGATTCACATCACACAGCGTTTGAGCTCGTTTAGACTCATTGTGGTGATGAACCCCCAAGTTCAAGATTCCTTCAAAATCTGTTTCATCAAGTTTTGTATGGCTGAAACAGTTAGTGCTGCCATCTGGTGACCAGTTTGTGTCTTGTTTCTCCTCTCTCTCTCTCCCTCTCTCTCTCCCTCTCCCTCTCTCTCTCTCTCTCTCCCTCTCTCTCTCTCTCTCTCTCCCTCTCTCTCTCTCCCTCTCTCTCTCTCCCTCTCTCTGCCGGTGACGTTGATCCAGCTGGTAATTGTGTTATTAGCTGGTAATTGTGTTATTTTCCTATAAATATGGTGATGGTCAGTAGTCTAGCTCTGGTCACATCAGTGTCGGGGTGAGGGTCATTTATTTGTTTATTATTATTATTTGTCTTTTCTGCTGTGTTATATGAGGGAGGAGGTAAGACCGCTGTGTTTAGTGTTTTTCTTTTTCTAGGTTATTTAGTAAGATGGGATGTGCGGTTCTGTTTATTTTGGTCTTCTCTCACGCTGAAGTTTTATGATGTTGACCGTTGTTTGTTTGTGTTGAAAATAATAAAAGATTTCACTTGAGGATCAGATCTGTTGTGCTGGTTCCTTTATTTCTCTCCCCAAAGCTCTAGACCTCAACTTCACTATATTATAAACGGTGTGATGAACGGGGTCAGAAGTTCACTTTTAATGTTGTAAATAAATCAGCCCAGGTTTCAGAAAGCAGTTGTAGCTAATCTACGGCTGTCAGTGGGCTTTAAGTTATATGTTGAGGTGATAAACTAAAGCAGTAATTAATGCTGTTTAATGTAGAAGGAGTTTTCTAATGAACCTAAATGAGCATCTCTTACCAGCCTCAATGATCCACAGCCTCCTACCCTGCTACCTTTGGTCGGTCCTTTCTTAAATAAAAGGTTCAGGAGGAAAAAGATACAAGTGAAACTTTCAGAAACTGGGTGTGAAGAGCCGACAATTATCATTCACAAGCCCTGAAACATGCCAGCAGTCACTGTCCATCAGTTTGCTGGTCAGGTTAAAATGTGCAGTGCTGTGAGTCCAGAAGCAGGATCGGGATCTTCATTTTAGACCAAGTCCATTTACACTGACGTTCCCACAGCTCTGAATGTCTGCTTTTGGAGAAGTTCATCAGTTTAACCTGGAAAGCACAATCCTGCTCATGTCTTTCCCACTGTGGTACAGAACAGAAACACACACAGATATCATGGCTGATGCTCTCTGATGAGGAACCAAGACTGAAAGGGGGAACCCATCCTCCTCCAGTCGACACTGGATCATAATAAAAATCAAAACAGGAATAAAAACAATAACTAAACAAAAAGGTCAATTTTGCATCAAGACAAACAAGATGAGAATGTGAGTGAGAGAGATAAAGTCCATGCAGGTGAACAGTCAGAAGCAGAGTCATGCAGGGAGGTGAGGATGAGTCAATGTGAGGCTCCAGAGCAGGACAGCGGGCAGGAGGGCAGTGGAGAGCCAGGTCAGGTCAGGCGGTACCAGGATGGAGCAGTTGGCCCCGGGCTTCTCAGTACATGTGAAAGAGACAGAAAACAGAAAGGAGGGAAAACACAGAGGGTTAGGAGGAGCACAGGAAAAGGTTACAGGAGAGGTCAGATCAGACTGATGTCCGGCCTGTAAAGGAAGTAGATTAGTGTGCTAGTGAGCTCTCTAGCAGCTGCATTCTGAACTAGTTGGAGCTTTTTTTTTAATGGTTTACATGAACTTCCAACCAGAAGAGCTTTACAGTCATCCAATCTAGAAGTTATGAATGCTGCACCAGCTTCTCTGCGTGATGTAAGGAGAGTACATTACCCAGTTTAGCAATATTACGTAGATGGAAGAAGGCAGTTTTAACCATGTAACAGATGTGTGCATCAAACGAGAGGACAGAGTCAGAAACAGCTCCTAGGCTTTTTACAGTGCTACTGGGTAAGACTGAGAATCCGTCTAAATCTACAGCAATATTTGCATGTTTGGATCAATAAGTAAGACCTCTCTCTGTCTTTCAGACAGGCTGTTATTTTATTAAGGTGGATAAGTAGAGCTGGGTGGCAATGAAAGTCAAGTCAATGCCATGTTTACAGATTATGTTGCCCAGCTGCAGCAAATAAAGAGTAAATACGAGTTCTCTGTTTTAGAGGACGCAGACGGTCATCATACCAAGACACTGACCTTTTCCTAATTAATGCAACATGGTCAAGATTAGAGCGGAGCACAGACAGCAGATCATCTGTTTCATGCTCAGGATCTAGAGGAGGAGATGGGCAGGAGATGGTTAAATCTGGAGGGTTATTAATAAAGACAGTAGCTGTAGAGGTTGCTATGGTACGCTTGCTCATAAAGCGAGGCTGCAGGGGGATCTCCTGGTTTAAGACTACATGGTTAGGTAGTGGTCAGAGATGGAGTCAGGCTGAGAGATGCTGACTATGCTGACTGTCTCAATACCCAGGGTCAGAACTAGGTGTGTATGGTTGCATCTCGGAGTTGGACTTCTAAGATTGATTAAACCAGTTCTGAGGGGTCCTGAGTCTCCAAGTGAATATTGAAATCTCCAACATTTAAAGTCTTATCAGTGGAGAAAGCTCCCTCTGATAAGAAGTCAGCAAATTCACTCAGTGAATGTGTATAAAGTCCAGGAGGACGACAGACTGTAATAAACAGAAGAGAGAGCTGCTTTTTAGAAGCCGGGGAAGAGTCTGCCACTTTCAGACTCAGCGCTAGAAACGATTTCACTTCAGAACCTGAGTTTTGGGTTTATGTCCAGAACTGGATCAGAGACCGAGGCTACTCCACTGCTGTGACCAGACCTGCGAGGAGAACTGCAGGAGTTCAAGCCTGGGGGAGTCGATTCATTCAAAGCAATGATTCATTAGGTTTAACCCCCGTTTCACAAAGACACAGTGAACTGAGGAGGTTTTCAGTAATAATCTCAGTGACAGGGACTGCTTTAGCTTCTAGAGATCCTACATTTAACAGCCCAAACTTAATGCGGGAAACACGAAGCGCTAATGTTGATTTAATCAGGTTGTTACGAGTCGAGCTTCTAAAGAAGAACCGAATCCAAACAGCGGTTCAGAGTCTCGCTCAAAATACCGGAGATCACGTGATCGCCCGAAGTGACGCTTCGCACGTCACTGAACGTAATGACGTCCAAGGCGCGTCACTTTCCCGGGAGCAACGAGCTGAATATGAACTGAAATATGAACTGAAATGAAACAGAAATGTAGAAACTGTGTGAATCTGCTGGACTTTCATTTAAAAACACAACAAAACATGCAGCAGTTTCTCTCTGAAGGTCAGGTGTTGTTTCCAAACCGACTAAAGAGTATAAAAGTGCTTGATAAAGCTCCTCCGTATTGGAGGGTTTTAACTGGAGACGATGTGAAATGAGCTCTAATAAAACACTGAAGTGTTTCTGTTTATTTCTGTGTTCAGCAGATGTTCAGTCTACATGCAGATTAAACAGGGGGGTTTTTCACATCATCAAATATTATCAAACGTCACTATTTTTATTTACGAGGAGAACAAAGCAGTTACACACTCAGATCAAATACATGCAGTTAAATGTAGATAAAATGACATTCAGTGAAGAGAAGAAACGCAGGCAGACATCACTGTATGGAGCTCCCGTCTCAGTCTGGACGAAGCTGATGAACACAAGTGAATCAGGCGATGGAGGTGTAGTGTTTTATTAGAACAGCAGGTGGCGCAGTAGAGCTGAGGAGCTGAGAAGCACTTTGACCTTAACTGTGTTAAAAAGCCTCGGGCTGCTTCCAGAAACCCCCAAATTTACTGCTTTTTCCTACTGATCCTCCTCCTCTCCTCCGGGACCCGGAAACTGGGTTTGTGGCTCCATCATGCCGCCTGTCCAAAAACCGGAGGAGACGAAAGAAGCGGCTTCCAGCGGAGGAGACATGAGAGGATCCCACCCAGGAAGAGTGTTAAAGATTTAGGAGTGAGATCACTGAGTGCTCCCAGAGACCACGGCAAATAGAGGAAGCAGCACACAAGTCCTAAACGCTCAGATTCACTAATATTACTGATCTGATCCAATGAGCAGTAAAGCAGTCCTAGAAATGTAGAGTTTAGAGAGACGAACCCGCTCCCCTGCTTCTCTACACCTGGCTTATTTACTGGAACTGAGCTGAAATGATCTTTATTCAGTGAACAACCGCAAGCACTGTCTGCTCAGTTCAGCTTTATTAATCACCCTATTTCTAACAAGCTGTTCTCATTATATATATATTTTACTTGGGGACAGATGAGGACACTGAACCCCTCATAAGGCAGCTAATAGGGACAACACTGTACCATCACATGTATGTCTTTTAGGAGCTAAGACGTCCCCCTACAGGGATGGACACTGAGCAGGGTGAGGCCACAGCAACCACATGGCGCTGGTTTGGGGCAGTGCATGCCATCCTGGGAGGCAAACCTTCAGTGGCCTCAACCAGTAAAGGCTCAGACACAGAGGGGGCCTACAAAGGGGAAGATGACGCGCCCTCCTGTGCCAAGTCCGACCCTGTGAGCCAGTCAGTCCCCTCCACCAGCAGGAGTGCCTCCTGTCCCCCCTCAGGAAGTCCAGCAGCTAAAAGGAGAAGGCGTACTGACTCTGCAGAGGTGCTGGAGTTTCTGAGAGAGGAAGCTGCCAGAGCTCAACGAGAGGAGGCTCAACATGAACACTTCTGTCCTTGTTTAAAAAAGATTGAAAGAATGTGAGGAGTTATTTGATGAATATTTTATTTGTGTACATAAAATATTTTTAGTTAATCCTTCAAATGAAATCTGATCTGTGTCTGTCTTTTCCTCTTTTGGGTCCATTACTGTCAAATGAAGTGAACTCCCACACTGTGGCCTCATTCTCAGTAGATTAGATATTTAAAGTTAAATAAGCTTGAATAATTATCACACAACTCTTAAATGAAGGAGTCTGGAATAAGCAGCACTTTTCCTAGCGCTGACCTCCCACCAAACTAAGTAATCAGGGGAGAAGGGCCTTGGTAAGAGAGGTGACCAAGAACCCAAACGGTCACTCTGGTTCAAAAAGATCCAGTTTACAGAAACGTCCAGAAGCGCAACCATCACTGCAGCTCTCCACCAATCTGGGCTTTATGGCAGAGTGGTCAGATACAGGAGAGCCCCTAAAGGACCCTCAGACTATAAGAAACAAGGTTCTCTGGTCTGATGCAACCAGGATTGAACTTTTTGGCCTCAGTTCTAAGAGTCATGTCTGGTGGAAACCAGGCCCTGCTCCTCACCTGCCCAACACCATTCTTTCAGTGAAGCTTCAGGCTGTGGGGGTATTTTTCAGGGTCTGGGACAGGGAGACTGGGTCAGGGTTGAGGGAAAGCTGAATGGAGTACAGATATATTCTTAAAGGAAACCTGGTCCAGAGCACTCAGGACCTCAGACGGGGCAAAGGATCACCTTCCAACGAGACAGTGACTCAACACAACACAGGAGTGGCTTAGAGACGACCCTGTGAATGCTCCAGAGTGGACAACTAGAGCCCTGCTTTACACCCTATTAAAATCTTTGAAGAGCCCTGAGAATAGCTGTCCACCGACGCCCTCATCCAACCTTACGGAGAGGATCTGCAGAGAAGAAAGGCCGAAAATCCCCAAATCCAGGTGAGCAAACCTTGCGGCATCATACCCAAGAAGACTGGAGGCTGTAATCACTGCCAAAGGTGCTTCACCTAAGTACTAAGTAAAGGGTCTGAATACTTATGTCACTGCAACATTTTAGTTTTTCTTTTTTTAAATAAATTTGCAGAAATTTATTAGAAAACTCTGTTTTCACTTTGTCATTGCGGGATAAACATGGTGCCAGTGTCTAAAGCTGTATATTTTCCTTCATAATGCCACTTTTATTAAAGATTTATGTTTCCTGATTAAGATTATATTAATAAAATGCCAGAGAAAGAAAAACTATTCCCAGCAACACTCAGTATAGAAGCAATTTTCCTTTATATCTGTTATTATTTACAGTTATTAATTAGAGTTACTTTTAATAATCTTTTAAATAGTTGTAAACACTGTTTTCTTAAACTAGTTTATCATTTTCAGTTTAGAGAGTCAGAAATATTTGTATTCAGGTTTAGGAGGGACTTTTATTTTGACAGGATTTCGTTCGCTACTCTGTCCAAGTGTTGCTAGCTTCACACTGCTAGCTCGTTGCTCGGGTCTGCAGCGGGACCGGGGAACCGACGCGCCTTGAAACGTGATTGCGTAACGAAGCGTCACTTCCGGCGTTCACGTGATCTCCGGTATGTTTGCGCGCGTGTTTGGACGCGGTTCTGCTTTAGAAGCTCGAGCTGTGATTCTTCACAGAGCGTCGAGCGACCGGCCCTCCGACCGGCGTTCAGGTTAGTGAGCTGGACAGTGGGCAGGTGAGTGATTTACATGATTTACTGGATTTAATCATCATTTATTCTGTCATTTCTCTGCTTGTTTTAAACAGTAATAAATCAGTGTCCCTCATAGTGTCTCAGACTAACCCTGCAGTATGGAGACTGTCTGTCCTCCACATGGTTTATAACTGGAGCTTCAGAAAATCTGCTTTAAAAATCTTATTAGAATTGATATAAATTCTTTTGCTACACCATCATTCAATACTACTGCTCTTAATGATATTCAGGGATTGTGCTGCTGCTGCCTCCATCCTAAGAGTAGGAAAACTGGTAAATGATCATGGACCCAGATTATCAGTGTTATCCTCCTGATTTCAGTGTAAAGCCATTTTCATCTAGAGAACGTTTCTGCTCCATCTACAGTTTTTAATCTTAGACCCTCCTTCCCCTCACTGCATGCTCAGCTTCTGGGAGAGGGGTCAGAGTAAATGTGTCATATTCAATGAGGGAAGTCCTCTCCTCTTTCATAGCCTCAACCCAGAATGTTGATTTAGCTGAATCTCTCTAAAGCTCTGTGGTTCATTACAGACCCTGTAGCAGTACAGGTCTTGAGCAAGACCTTTACGTACTTTTGCCCACCGCTCCAGGCACGTGTGTTCACAGCACAGCTGGGTTACAGAGGGAAGCCAAATTCCATCAGTCAAAAAATGTCAAATGGTGAATCTGGTGTTCTTGTCTTGTACGTTTTGTTACTTTGAAACAATGCGCAGAGAAGCAAATCCCACTATCACAGTTTTGGAGGTTCCACCGAGATCCCAATATTCCTCTGGGTCCAGAGTTTTCAGAGACAGGATCAGAAACTGACAGAGGCGGCCGCCGTCATCCCAATGAGTGATTCTGAGTCAATTCAGGCGCTCTACTGACTCTGAGACTCTGTACCTGAGGTGACCTTAAGTAAATTAATTAGACCGCTTGTCTTAGGAATTACGGGTCGCCATATTCTTAGACCTTGAGGTTACTTTAACCCGGATCCCTTTTGATATTTTAAGTTTCATATTTGTTTTAGACCATTGACTTTTTGACGTGATCCGGACTCAAAGGACGAAGATGTCCAAAGCAGCAAAGAAACACTTAAATTTCAGTACCCCTATCCGTCAGTAGGGACACAATTCTAACAGTGGATGTTTCAGGCTTACCACTCACAGAACATTTCTGCAGGAAGTTCAGGTAAATCTCTTCATAAGCTCCAGCTTGTTCAGAATGCTGCTGCCAGGGTACGAACTTGAGCTAGGAAATCTGATCATATTAGTCCAATTCTTTCATCCTTACACTGGTTACCTGTTAAATTCAGTACAGATCATAAAATACTTCTAAACCCCACATTATCTGGAGGAACTTCTTACACCTTACAGCCCTCCACGTACACTTCGCTCGCAAGATGCTGGCCTATTATCAGTCCCACGTATTAGAAAAAACAGTGCAGGAGGAAGAGCGTTCTTTTACAAAGCCCCCAACTTTGGAACAAGCTCCCTGTTAATATCCGGGAATCAGACACACTCTCAGTCTTTAAATCTAGATGATAAACTTCTCTCTTTAACACCAGCTTTCAGAGAACTCTCCAGTTCTGTGTTCTGTCCTGCTCTGATTACATTTCACCACTGTTCTGTCCTGCTCTGATTACAGGCTTTTTATCACTATTATTGTGGTTGTGTCTCTAACTATTTCTGCTACAGGTCTCTCACTAAACGTAAAGCTTGTTCTAATCGTCATCTTTTTCTCTCTCTCCCCTCATGTCCTGAGCTCCCTGTCTGGAGCTGCTTGTCTGGAGTTTCCCTCCCCACCCCCACTGGATCTATAGGAGCAGCTAGGTCAGTATGTATTAGTTCAAGTACTGCTTTTGCTCATGCATCAGGTTCTGTTTCTACTCTGAGCAGATTTGTCTTGTCTGCAGACTTCACAGTTCAGTTCATCAATCTTACCCTTGATCTTCATGCTTCATCAGGTAATAAAGCCTATTGTACTCTTTAATGGTGAACTTGGTACCACTTTTGTGGCTTTGTCTTCTTTATTTGAGCCAGTTGTTGTGATGCTTGTGCTCTCTGCTCCCTGTTACTGTACAGTATTCTCTCACTGACCATTGTTTGCGTTTTTGTCTGTGTTTTTACACAGAGGCAACCACAGAGGAATAAGCTACCCAGGAGGTTGTCAAGCTTGTGCGGCAGACCCAGCTGCTGTTGTAGAGGCAGTCCAAATTCCACCGACTGAAGACGAGGTGTGACCATCTTAATTCCAGCTCTACCAGCGAGGCAGACACAGAAGGTCATCATTTCCTCTCCTGCACCTGAAAGGGCCTGGAAATGTCAGTGTGGCTGGGAAAAGTCTGGAGGACTCTTCCACCACCACAGCTGTTTTCACCTGGATGTCGCCAGGTGGCTTTGGCACCATTGTTCTCCACTATTCTCCATCTGATGCAGCGTGGCCCTGAAAAAGCACTGCAGTACTCTTCTGTCCTCTTTTCGGAAAAAAACAGACACTCGGACCATCGGCTTCGGGCCACTGCTGGCTGTGGGATAGGTCCGTCTGCACTGACTTTGTAGAGAACTGGAAGAGCTTTCGGCTGCGTCCGGTCCTCTAACACAGAGATGGTCCATCGTTCTCTCCGGGAACATCAAGAAGGTTTAAGGCCTGGACTGACTGACCCTTCCCATTCACACTGTCAGGTTAGTGAACTGCGTAGTTGGCAGGTAAGTGATTTACATGATTTACTTGATTCCACCCATTTATTCAGTCACTTTTCTGCTTGTATTAAAAAGTAATATCAGTGTCACTCATAATATTTCAGACAAATCCTGCAGTATCAAGACTGTCATGGTTTGTAGTTGTAACGTTGGAAAATCTGCTTTAAAAATATTATTAGATTTTGTAGGGGCCAGTGGTGGCTCCGCGTTTAGAGCTCCTGGCTATTTGACAGTGTTGTGTGTTCGATCCCTGGGCTCGGCAAACTGCCACTCTTGAGCAAGACCTTTACGTACTTTTGCCCACCGCTCCAGGCACGTGTGTTCACAGCACAGCTGGGTTACAGAGGGAAGCCAAATTCCATCAGTCAAAAAATGTCAAATGGTGAATCTGCTTTTCTTGTCTTGTACGTTTTGTTACTTTGAAACAATGCGCAGAGAAGCAAATCAGACTACCACAGTTTGAGGTTCCACCGAGATCCCAATATTCCTCTGGGTCCAGAGTTTTCAGAGACAGGATCAGAAAGCGACAGAGGCGGCCGCCGTCATCCCAATGAGTGATTCTGAGTCAATTCAGGCGCTCTACTGACTCTGAGACTCTGTACCCGAGGTGACCTTAAGTAAATTAATTAGACCGCTTGTCTTAGGAATTACGGGTCGCCATATTCTTAGACCTTGAGGTTACTTTAACCCGGATCCCGGATTCAGGCTTACCACTCAGAGAACATTTCTGCAGTCCTGTGAAGGTGAAATTGGGTAATACCTTTTTCAGTGGTATGAAAAAGTTTGGGCACCCCTGATCATTTTGATGATTTTCCTTTATAAATCATTGGTTGTGCTGATCAGTAATTTCAGTTAAATATATCATGAAGCCTATGAACACAGTGATATTTGAGAAGAGAAATGAAGTTTATAGGATTTATAGAAAGTGTGCAATAATTATTCAAACAAAATTAGGCAGGTGCATAAATGTGGGCACCCTCAGAACCTCAAGGCTGGACTACTGCAGTGCTGTAGGCTGGAAGTTCAGGTAAATCTCTTCATAAGCTCCAGCTTGTTCAGAATGCTGCTGCCAGGGTACGAACTAGAGCTAGGACATTTGATCATATTAGTCAAATTCTTTCATCCTTACACTGATTACCTGTTAAATTCAGTACAGATCATAAAATACTTCTAAAATATTAATCTCTCAATGGTCTTGACCCCACATTATCTGGAGGAACTTCTTACACCTTACAGCCCTCCACGTACACTCCGCTCGCAAGATGCTGGCCTATTATCAGTCCCACGTATTAGAAAAAACAGTGCAGGAGGAAGAGCGTTCTTTTACAAAGCCCCCAACTTTGGAACAAGCTCCCTGTTAATATCCGGGAATCAGACACACTCTCAGTCTTTAAATCTAGATGAAAAACTTCTCTCTCTAACACCAGCTTTCAGAGAACTCTCCAGTTCTGTGTTCTGTCCTGCTCTGATTACATTTCACCACTGTTCTGTCCTGCTCTGATTACAGGCTTTTTATCACTATTATTGTGGTTGTGTCTCTAACTATTTCTGCTACAGGTCTCTCACTAAACGTAAAGCTTGTTCTAATCGTCATCTTTTTCTCTCTCTCCCCTCGTGTCCTGAGCTCCCTGTCTGGAGCTGCTTGTCTGGAGTTTCCCTCCCCACCCCCACTGGATCTATAGGAGCAGCTAGGTCAGTATGTACTAGTTCAAGTACTGCTTTTGCTCATGCATCAGGTTCTGTTTCTACTCTGAGCAGATTTGTCTTGTCTGCAGACTTCACAGTTCAGTTCATCAATCTTACCCTTGATTTTCATGCTCTCTACTGCATATTGTGAAACATCATAATTACAGTGAACAAGGATTTCATGCTGTTTGAATATTGTAACACACTGCAACCATCACCACTGTGATCATTGACCACATTCAGGTAATAAAGCCTGTTGTTCTCTTTAATGGGGAACTTGGTACCACTTTTGTGGCTTTGTCTTCATCTGAGCCAGTTGTTGTAATCCTTGTGCTCTCTGCTCCCTGTTATTGCGTTTCTGTCTGTTTCTGTCCGCCTGCTCAGGTACGAGCTCTCCAGGAGGTCGTCAAGCTTGTACGGTCGATCCAGCTGCTGTTTTAGAGGCAGTCAAACTTCGCTGACGAGGCTGGAGGCTGCCCGTGACTCCTCTAACGTGACCATCTTAATTCCAACACTACCGGCGCCACAGACACAGAGGGTCGTCATCTCCACTCCCGCATCTGAGAGAGCCTGGAACTGTCTGTGTGGCTGGAAAAAGCAGAGGGCTCTTCCACCACAGCAAGTTCTCACCTCTGCTAACTGGTTCAAGGACCTCAGCTCTTCACCTGCTCCGGCACAGAGGAAGACTCCTTAGGGCGGTGTTCTCACTGTTGAAGATTCTTCTGTAAAACCCTCAAAGTATCGACCCTAAAGAGTAACGCCACGTTCTCCTTTTTACCAGGTGCTCGCTTCCTGGATGTTGCCAGGTGGGTTTGGCACCATCGTTCTACACTGTTCTCCTCCTGATGCAGCATGGTCCTGAAGAAGCACTGCCGTACGCTTCTGGACACTGTTCGGGAAAAGCCAGACATCAGGATCATCGTCTTCAGCCCCCTGACCACTTATAGACCAGTAAGGGAGCCGTTTCCTCAGCTCTTCTCGCTCCACTGCTGGCTGTGGGACAGGTCCGTCTGCTCTGTCTTTGTGGACAGCTGGGAGAGCTTTTGGCTGCGCCTGGTCCTCTACCTCAGAGATGATACTTCACCTGTGCCGCCTGGGGTCCATCGTTCTCTCCAGGAGCATCAAGAAGGTGCCAGGCCAGGACTGACTGGCCCTTCCCAGTCACACTGTCAGGTTAGTGAACTGCATAGTTGGCAGGTAAGTGATTTACATGATTTACTTGATTCCACCCATTTATTCTATCACTTTTCTGCTTGTATTAAAAAGTAATGTCAGTGTCACTCATAGTATTTCAGACAAATTCTGCAGTGTTGAGACGGTCATGGTTTGTAATTGTAACGTTGGAAAATCTGCTTTATAAATCTTTTTTATATTTATATAAATTCTTCCATCTTTCCGAGTACAAGCAGTTCTGCATTGAGTTTGGGCTGTTAAATATACAGTGGGGCAAAAAAGTATTTAGTCAGCCACTGATTGTGCAAGTTCTCTTACTTAGAAAGATATGAGAGGTCTGTAATTTATCATAGGTTCATTTCAACTTTGAGAGACAAAACAAAAAATAAAAAAAATCCAGGAAATCACATTGTAGGATTTATGAAGAATTTATTTGTAAATTATGGTAAGTTTTTCTGGACTAGTCAAGGTTTCTGGCTCTCACTGACTTGATTGAAGCTCTTCTGTCCTCCACTTGTTACCTGTATTAATGGCACCTGTTTGACCTCGTTATCTGTATAGCACACCTGTCCACAGCCTCAAACAGTCAGACTCCAAACCTCCAACCTGCTTAAGCCAGTACATGTCCAGACCCGTCTGAAGTGAACCACCTTAATTCACTAGATCTCTGTGAAACTAAATCAAGGGTGTAGGTCTGTTAATTACATTGGTGGGGGTCATAAAATCAGTTCACACAGGGTCTCCTGGAAGCTGAGTGTTTCTGTATTTATGATGACCTTAAAACTCTAACTAAAACTACAGGTAATTTCTGAATATGAAGTGTCCAAAATACAAGTGTCCAAAGAAACACATAGGGTAAGAGAGTAAATGTAAATGACTGCAGAATTTTAAATAGTGAAATAGATTTCAGACTGTGTGCTAACCAGCCAATTAATCCTCAGAGTCCATATTGACTATTTAAGTCAAGACAGGTTGCCAAGTAGTATTAAATTTACCACTGCACCCAATTTTAGGTAGGAGGGTTTTCTCTTTCCCTTTAAGTACTCTAAGTAGTCTTAGCCAGAACCATTTGAACAAGATTTCAGTGTAACTGACAGTTCGACAAGGTTTTTCTTGATCAGACTCAGTTCTGAAGTCTTCCTCCGGCGTTACGTTTACTGCAGGATTAAAGTGTTTCCCTACATTCCTAAGGCTGACCGATCGAGTTGATTATTTAAGCGCAGAGATGCAAATCCCACTACCTCAGTTTTGGAGGTTCCACCAAGATCCCAATATTCCTCTGGGTCCAGAGTTTTCAGAGACAGGATCAGAAAGCGACAGAGGCGGCCGCCGTCATCCCAATGAGTGATTGAGTCCATTCAGGCGCTCTACTGACTCTGAGACTCTGTACCCGAGGTGACTGTAAGTAAATGAAGTAGACCGCTTGCCTTATACATTTAGAAGAGACGGGACGCCGTATTCATTTCAGTCTCACAGTTGACTTGGCAACCTCTTGTTGGCAAATTGTAATAAATTTGGATCCCTGAAAAATTCTCTGGTTTAAACAACCCTGAGAATCTAAATATTCAGGACATTTAGTTCTGCACTTGCCACACAGACACCAGACTGTACTGTGGGTAGCAAGTGTTAGTCATGGAATGCTGTTCTTTTTCCTCCATGTATACCACCCCTAATGTCCAAATTACTCAATTTTACTTTCATCAGTCCACAGCACCTTATTCTTAAATGAAGCTGGCTTGTCCAACTGTGCTTTAGCAGACCTCCAGCGACTCTGTTTGTGGCGTGTGCAGAAAAGGCTGCTTCTGCATTACTCTCCCATACAGCCTCTCCTTGTGTAAAGTGCGCTGAGTAGTTGAACGATGCGCAGTGACTCCATCTGCAGCATGATGATGTAGGTCTTTGGAGCTGGTCTGTGGGTTGACTATGACTGTACTTACCATCCTTCACCTCTGCCTATCTGAGATTTTTCTTGACCTGCCACTTCGGGCCATAACTAGAACTGTGCCTATGGTCTTCAGTTTCCTCACCATGTTCCTCACAGTGAAGACTGACAGCTGAAATCTGAGAGCTTTTTGTAGGCTGGAAGTCCAGGTAAATCTCTTCATAAGCTCCAGCTTGTTCAGAATGCTGCTGCCAGGGTACGAACTAGAGCTAGGAAATCTGATCATATTAGTCCAGTTCTTTTATCCTTACACTAATTAGCTGTTAAATTCAGTACAGATCATAAAATACTTCTAACATATTAATCTCTCAATGGTCTTGACCCCACATTATCTGGAGGAACTTCTTACACCTTACAACCCTCCACGTACACTCCGCTCACAAGATGCTGGCCTATTATCAGTCCCACGTATTAGAAAAAACAGTGCAGGAGGAAGAGCGTTCTTTTATAAAGCCCCCAACTTTGGAACAAGCTTCCTGTTGATATCTGGGAATCAGACACACACTCAGTCTTTAAATCTAGATGAACAACTTCTCTCCAGTTCTGTGTTCTGTCCTGCTCTGATTACATTTCACCACTGTTCTGTCCTGCTCTGATTACAGGCTTTTTATTACTATTATTGTGGTTGTGTCTCTAACTATTTCTGCTACAGGTCTCTCACTAAACGTAAAGCTTGTTCTAATCTTCATCTTTTTCTCTCTCTTCTCATGTCCTGAGCTGCCTGCCTGGAGTTGCCCTTTTTTGGTTCCGTTCCGGTGTCTTGGTATCAGGCCTGTCCCACTACTCAGCAGAGTTCCAACACAACCATCCTAACCCCTCTCTGTCTCTCTCTATTACATGTACTGAGATGCCCTGCTGTCCAGTCTGGAGGTGTCCATTCGTCTATGTTCCGGAATCAGACCTTCATTATCTCTCTGTCCAGCACCTACTCACACTCCTTCTTCATAACTGTATATTGTTATTCCTTTTCTGATTATTACACAGTGCTTGAAGTTGGAGCGGAGCAGAGTTCTGTTATTCACTACGTCTGCGGTTTTGCTTCTATGCCTTTGAACTCTTCAGCGAGTGTGGACTTGAGTTCTGAACCGAGAAGCTCGGAGATGTTCATTTCAAAACACAGAGAACCTCCTCATCCCTCCATGTCTGTTAGGCCTAGCAGATCAACCTCGCCATCTAAGCTGTTTGCAGTGTTTCTTCTCTTGTATAGAAATTGAGATTTTTAGCCATTATATAAACCAGTGAGTTTTTGGCTGTAGATCCAAATTAGTGATCCTCTGAAAACTTTCTGATGTTGTACAGCGCTAAATTTCAGTCTTTTATGGGAGCTTCTTGGTCGAGGCTTCTCAGCTTCACCTCCATTGCCTGAGTCACTTGTGTTTCTATAAGCTTTGTCCAAACTGAAACAGGAGCACCATACAGTGATGTCTGCCTGTGTTTGTTCTCTTAATTGAACGTTAGTTTTTTTATGTAATCTCTCATATGTCTGTTTATATTCAGCTCGTTATGCTCAGGTCTACAGTGGGACCGGGGAATTGAGGCGCTTGACTTCTTAAACCGAAGCGTCACCACCTCAGCTCTTCTACTTTGCCTTCACCTGCTTCATCCCTCAAGGACAACCCCTCAGGGCAGTGTTCTCATTGATGGAGATTCTACTGAAACCACTTAAGCATCGAGCCCAAAGAGTAACACCACAGTCTCCTGTTTTCCAGATGCCGTGTTCTGGACTTCGTCAGGCGGCTTCCCTTCACACTGCGACAGCGAGATGCCTTTGGCACAATCATTCTCTACTGTTCGCAGCGAGTTCCTGACGTTGGTGAACTGAATAGTTGGCAGGTAAGTAATTTTACATCATTTTTTCTATTTTAATAACCATTTATTCTGTCATTTCTCTGCTTGTATTAATAATTAATTTGGTCAGTGTCTGTATCTTCAGTATCTCGCACCCAGTCAGCTAAGTACTGAGGTGCTTTCCTCTCTCTTTGAAAAGTGTGTACTATGTCTGTCTCCCTCTGAGCACCATCTTGAGCATCAGGTTTAGACTCTTGAACCTCTTCTGGAGTCTGATCAACACTGTTGGCTGTTGGAATGGGGGGTACACCCCTCTCACCTTGGGATCATCAGCTGCCATTGACTGGTCAGTCTGGGTTTGTTGTTCTTTAACACCCTTTGTATGAAATTTCGCAAGCCTGTGTTTAAGCACTTTCCCTGTGTCTGGATATTAGACTAGGCATGCTGGACTGTTTTTTTTGGGTTTTTCCTCTTTCCCTTTAAGTAATCTAAGCAGTCTTAGCCAGCACCTTTTGAACAAGATTTCAGTGTAACTGACTGTACAGCAAGGTTTTTCAGACGAAGTCCTGAAGTCTTCCTCCGGTGTTACGTTTACTGCAGGATTAAAGTGTTTCTCTACATTCCTAAGACTGACTGATCGAGTTGATTCTTTAAGCACGGAGAAGTAAATCCCACTACCACAGTTTTGGAGGTTCCACAGAGATCCCAATATTCCTCTGGGTCCAGAGTTTTCAGAGACAGGATCAAAAACCGACAGAGGCGGCCGCCGTCATCCCAATGAGTGATTCTGAGTCCATTCAGGCGCTCTACTGACTCCGAGACTCTGTACCCGAGGTGACTGTGTAAATTAATTAGGCCTTACGAATTTAGAATAAACAGGAGGAGACGGACGCTGTATTCTTAGACCTTCAGGTTACTTTAACCCGAATCCCTTTTGATATTTTAATTTTAACATTGACTTTTTGCAGCTATCCGGACTCAAAGGATGAAGATGTCCAAAGCATTGCCTTAAGATCATTTCAGTCTCATAGTGGTCTGAACTGGGAATTTCTCGGGATCCAGATTTGTTTTAAATTCTAAGATTCTAGAAAGATTCTAAGATATTGTCTTGAAATAGTTTTATTCTCAGTTTAAATTTTTCAGGGATCCAAATTTATTACAAATTAAGTTTTAAGGACATTTAATTATTCATTACTGTTCAACCTAGAGAATTTTGTAAAGGGATCTGCACTTATTTTTTAGAAAATTGAAAGATTCTGAAGCAAGGTTTTGGAAATAAATGTTTTTCAGGGCTGTTCAAATTAGACATTTTGAGGGTTCTAAGACAAGGGGGTTTATAATACCCAAAGAGTTTAGACTATACACGTGACATTAATACATAGTTACAGTTATGATTAGTAGCGCTTTATTAAGCATAAAGGTATCTGCTATAGATAGAGATATATTTATCCCCACCCCCCCCCAGCAAGCAAAACAGCTGATGGGCCTTACCATGCTCAATGTCCTGTGTCTACCTGTGACCATGTTGAATGCCTAAAATAATTGACATATAAACCCAGTAATTCTATCCTATTCTATCTGCTTTTAAAACTGATTTGACACGAACAGTTGAGGGCCTACTTTATAGTCTTTAATATCAGCTGTTGTCTTTATCTGAGACAGTTGTTGTGATGTACTGTGTTACTGTACAGTACTCTGTCTCGCTGACCGTTGTTTGCGTTTGTCTGTGTTTACTCTGGAGTAACTTGGTGACCGCGGAGGAGCGAGATCTCCAGATGCTCTGCAAGGAGGTCATCAAGCTTGACTGCTGCTGCTGCTGTAGAGGCAGTCCAAACTCCAACGGAAGACGAGGCTGGAGTCTGTTCGTGACTCCTCCAACGATGGTCATCTTAAATCCAGCACTACCGGCATGGCGGACACAGAGGGTTGTTGTCTCCACTCCTGCACCAGAGAGGGCCTGGGGCCGTCGTCGTGGCCTGGAAAAGCAGAGGGCTCCTCCACCACCACAGCTGCTTTTCATCTAAATGTACTGGCGTGAGGTTATCAGTTCTTCAACTTCACCTTTTTCCTTAAAATGTTTTTTTTTTTTTTTTTTCCCTCCAGGAGTCCTGGACATTGCCAACTTTCTCCACTTTTTCTCTACCCGATGCAGTGAGGCCCTTAAGGAGCACTGCCACACACTTCTGGACACCACTCGGAAAAAGACAGGACCCTAGATTAGGCAGCTGGATAGTGGGCAGGTAATAATATTTCTGTCATTTCTCTGCTTGTTTTAAAAAGTAATAAATCAGTGTCCCTCATAGTGTCTCAGACTAACCCTGCAGTATGGAGATTCTGTCCTTCACATGGTTTATAATTAGAGCTTCAGAAAATTTGCTTTAAAAATCTTATTAGAATTGATATAAATTATTTTACTACACCATCATTTAATACTACTGCTCTTATTCTGTTTATTTCAGAGTCTTTATTCATCAGTCTGTTCTCAATTCTTCCTCACTTATTCATCCTTCACCCATAACGCTGTCATATTTCTAATGCCCAGTGCTCCATGCTTTAGCCTCCCCCCCTTTACTGGATCTATAGGAGCAGCTAGGTCAGCCTGTACTAGTTCAAGTACTGCTTTTGCTCGTGCATCAGGTTGTTACTACTCTGAGCAGATTTCTCTTGTATGCAGACTTCACAGTTCAGTTAATCAATCCTACCCTTGATCTTCATGCTCTCTACTGCATAATGTGAAACATCATAATTACAGTGAACAAGGATTTCATGCTGTTTGAATATTGTAACACACTGCAACCATCAGCACTGTGATCATTGGCCACATTCAGGTAATAAAGCCTATTGTACTTGGTACCGTATTTTTGGCTGTTCATCACGTCCTTGGTGAGAGTTCAGAGGCTGTCGCCGTTTCCTTCTGAATGCATCGACTCCTCAAGGTTTAGCTATTGCAGTTACTCATGTGGAAGTGGTCGTGGCGGAGTCCCCGCAATTCAGTTCACTTCTATGCACAACCCAAATCTCAGGTTCTGAAGCTAAATACTCGACAGCTAGTGTCTTATTAACCTTCCAGATTTCTCCACCTCCTTTCAATTTCACCCTAAAGATCTAGAGCATGTAACAGATGATCTGCAGACTGTGATCCGTTCTAGCCTTGGCAGTGTTGTTCCACAACAAATTTGGTAGAAAAGCCTAGCACTGTGGTTTAATGAACAGATATGTACTCTGAAACCGATCACTGCTGAATTGAACTGCAGAACAGAATTAGAAATCTGAGTCGAGTGGTATCAGTTTGGTCGAGCGACCATCCCTACTTTAAGATAAAGAAGACAAAGCTGATATGAAAGATTATAGTCAGCTTTTGTGATCCTTTTGTGCTCTCTGCTCCCTGTGTTACTGTGCAGTTTGCATTTCTGTCTGTGTTTTTACTCAGAGGTGACCACGGAGGAACAAGCTCTTCAGGAGTTCGTCAAGCTGCAATATTGAGACTTCCATGGTTTGTAATTGTAACGTCGGAAAATCTGCTTTAAACGTTTTAATAGAATTTATATAAATTCTTCCATCTTTCAGGGTACAAGCAGTTCTGCATTGTGTTTGGGCTGTTAAATATACAGTGTGGCAAAAAAGTATTCAGTCAGCCGCTGATTGCAAGTTCTCTTACTTAGAAAGATGAGAGAGGTCTGTAATTTTATTTAAAAAAAAACAGGAAATCGCATGGTAGGATTTTTAAAGAATGTATTTGTAAATTATGGTGGAAAATAAGTATTTGGTCACCCACAAACAAGATTTCTGGCTCTCACAGACCTGTAACTTTTTTAAGATGCTCTCTCTGTGAAACTAAATCAAGGGTGTAGGTCTATTTATTACATTGGTGGGGGTCATAAAATCGGATCACACAGAGTCTCCTGGAAGCCGAGTGTTTCTGTATTTATGATGAACTTTAAATCTCTAACTGTAAAAATACAGGTAATTTCTGAATATGAAGTTATAAAAGCTCATACAAGTGTCCAAAGAAACACAAAGGGTAAGAGAGTAAATGTAAATGACTGCAGAATTTTAAATAGTGAAATAGATTTCAGACTGGGTGCTAACCAGCCAATTAATCCTCAGAGTCCATATTGTCTATTTAAGTTCCAGCAAGATCCCAATATTCCTCTGGGTCCAGAGTTTTCAGAGACAGGATCAGAAACGGACAGAGGCGGCCGCCGTCATCCCAATGAGTGATTCTGAGTCAATTCGGGCGCTCTACTGACTCCGACACTCTGTACCCGAGGTGACTAAGTAAATTAATTAGACCACTTGCCTTACGAATTTAGAATAAACGGGAGGAGACGAGACGCCGTATTCTTAGACCTTCAGGTTACTTTAACCCGGATCCCTTTGATATTTTAATTTTCAAATGTGTTTTTCTACCACTGACCAAAGCCTTAAAATAATTTCAGTCTCACAGAATTTTCCAATTTAAAACAAATCTGGATCCCAGTGAAGACAACTAAGATATTGTCTTGGAATATTTTGATTCTCAGTGTTGTTTAAAGCAGAGAATTTTTCAGGGATCCAAATTTAGTTTGTAGCCAAGTGAGAATAATGAGACTGAAACTAATGACTTACCAGTTTTTGTTGATATTCCAAAACATTTCTCAGTCTCAGAATGAATGATATTGGGTGAATGAAGGGGGCATCTCTGGTTAAAGTGCTGCAAGCAAAACAGCTGATAGGCCTCATCATGCTCAATGTCCCATGTCCCAGGAAGCAGAAGAAGGGTTATCCACAAGGATAAATTCCCTTTTGGAAAATGAAACCATGGTTGCATGTGAATCTTCACTGGTGAATAGCCCTCTGAGAAAAGCCCTGCTGTGAATTCATTCTCAGATCAGGTGGCTAGAAACAGCTATGTCAGGAAATGCAGTAGTGCTTCAGATGGTTTCCACAACATCACAACAGCAGTGTAAGAAAAATGAGGATGTGTACGATGTGGATATTTCAGACTTGACGCTTGACATATCTTCATCATCAAATGATGGAATTGTTTTGCAGCAGTCTGATGATCAGATATTAATATTGTCTGATACTCACAAGTACTCACTAAAGGAAGGATCGTTTTTGTCTAAAAAAAAAAAAAAAAAAAGAATCAGTTCAGGAGTGTGTCTTATTCTCTCCTGTATCAGCTCTGTCTTCATCTTAGACAGTTGTTGTGATGCTTGTGCTCTGCTCCCTGTGTTATTGTACAGTACTGTCTCACTGATCGTCGTTTGCGTTGCTCTGTGTTTACTCTGGAGGTACTTGGTGACTGCGGAGGAGTGAGATCTCCAGGCGCTCTGCAAGGAGGTCATCAAGCTTTACTGCTATTGTTGTAGAGGCAGTCCAGACTCCACCAACGGAAGACGAGGCTGGAGACTCCTCTAACGCTGGCCATCTTAAATCCAGCACTACCAACGTAGCGGACACAGAGGGTTATCATCTCCACTCCCGCACCGGAGAGGACCTGGAAAAGCAGAGGGCTCCTCCACCACCACAGCCAGTTTTCACATCTACTAACTGCTGCGAGGTCCTCAGCTCTTTGTTGCGCCCTGAGGAGACGCTACAAAGGCCGTTCTTCCCTCATCTTGTGTGGTACCTGTGCATAAAACACAGCACCCAAAGGACCCAACAGCTTCAGGCCGGTGGTACTGGCTTCTCATCTGATGAAATCACTGGAGAGGCTGGTCTTTTAACCACATCCGCCCTCTGGTGAGCCCATCCATGGACTCTCTTCAGTGCCTACCAGTCTGGTGTCAAGGTGGATGATGCTGTCATCTGTCTTCTACACAGAGCTCTTTCTCACCTGGAGAAGCCCGGCAGCACTGTGAGGACACACAACACACCAAAACACAACAACACCACAACACCAAAACACACCACAACACAACACAACACCAAAACACACCACACCACAACACAACACAACACCAAAACACACCACAACACAAAATAACACAACACCAAAAAACAACAGGGAGGGAGGTTCTAGCTAGAGAGCTCGCCCATGCTCATTACCAAGATTCTCAATCTTTCAGAAATGATTAGCTGTCCTGCACTGATTCACATCACACAGCGTTTGAGCTCGTTTAGACTCATTGTGGTGATGAACCCCCAAGTTCAAGATTCCTTCAAAATCTGTTTCATCAAGTTTTGTATGGCTGAAACAGTTAGTGCTGCCATCTGGTGACCAGTTTGTGTCTTGTTTCTCCTCTCTCTCTCTCCCTCTCTCTCTCCCTCTCCCTCTCTCTCTCTCTCTCTCCTCTCTCTCTCTCTCTCTCTCTCCCTCTCTCTCTCTCCCTCTCTCTCTCTCCCTCTCTCTGCCGGTGACGTTGATCCAGCTGGTAATTGTGTTATTAGCTGGTAATTGTGTTATTTTCCTATAAATATGGTGATGGTCAGTAGTCTAGCTCTGGTCACATCAGTGTCGGGGTGAGGGTCATTTATTTGTTTATTATTATTATTTGTCTTTTCTGCTGTGTTATATGAGGGAGGAGGTAAGACCGCTGTGTTTAGTGTTTTTCTTTTTCTAGGTTATTTAGTAAGATGGGATGTGCGGTTCTGTTTATTTTGGTCTTCTCTCACGCTGAAGTTTTATGATGTTGACCGTTGTTTGTTTGTGTTGAAAATAATAAAAGATTTCACTTGAGGATCAGATCTGTTGTGCTGGTTCCTTTATTTCTCTCCCCAAAGCTCTAGACCTCAACTTCACTATATTATAAACGGTGTGATGAACGGGGTCAGAAGTTCACTTTTAATGTTGTAAATAAATCAGCCCAGGTTTCAGAAAGCAGTTGTAGCTAATCTACGGCTGTCAGTGGGCTTTAAGTTATATGTTGAGGTGATAAACTAAAGCAGTAATTAATGCTGTTTAATGTAGAAGGAGTTTTCTAATGAACCTAAATGAGCATCTCTTACCAGCCTCAATGATCCACAGCCTCCTACCCTGCTACCTTTGGTCGGTCCTTTCTTAAATAAAAGGTTCAGGAGGAAAAAGATACAAGTGAAACTTTCAGAAACTGGGTGTGAAGAGCCGACAATTATCATTCACAAGCCCTGAAACATGCCAGCAGTCACTGTCCATCAGTTTGCTGGTCAGGTTAAAATGTGCAGTGCTGTGAGTCCAGAAGCAGGATCGGGATCTTCATTTTAGACCAAGTCCATTTACACTGACGTTCCCACAGCTCTGAATGTCTGCTTTTGGAGAAGTTCATCAGTTTAACCTGGAAAGCACAATCCTGCTCATGTCTTTCCCACTGTGGTACAGAACAGAAACACACACAGATATCATGGCTGATGCTCTCTGATGAGGAACCAAGACTGAAAGGGGGAACCCATCCTCCTCCAGTCGACACTGGATCATAATAAAAATCAAAACAGGAATAAAAACAATAACTAAACAAAAAGGTCAATTTTGCATCAAGACAAACAAGATGAGAATGTGAGTGAGAGAGATAAAGTCCATGCAGGTGAACAGTCAGAAGCAGAGTCATGCAGGGAGGTGAGGATGAGTCAATGTGAGGCTCCAGAGCAGGACAGCGGGCAGGAGGGCAGTGGAGAGCCAGGTCAGGTCAGGCGGTACCAGGATGGAGCAGTTGGCCCCGGGCTTCTCAGTACATGTGAAAGAGACAGAAAACAGAAAGGAGGGAAAACACAGAGGGTTAGGAGGAGCACAGGAAAAGGTTACAGGAGAGGTCAGATCAGACTGATGTCCGGCCTGTAAAGGAAGTAGATTAGTGTGCTAGTGAGCTCTCTAGCAGCTGCATTCTGAACTAGTTGGAGCTTTTTTTTTAATGGTTTACATGAACTTCCAACCAGAAGAGCTTTACAGTCATCCAATCTAGAAGTTATGAATGCTGCACCAGCTTCTCTGCGTGATGTAAGGAGAGTACATTACCCAGTTTAGCAATATTACGTAGATGGAAGAAGGCAGTTTTAACCATGTAACAGATGTGTGCATCAAACGAGAGGACAGAGTCAGAAACAGCTCCTAGGCTTTTTACAGTGCTACTGGGTAAGACTGAGAATCCGTCTAAATCTACAGCAATATTTGCATGTTTGGATCAATAAGTAAGACCTCTCTCTGTCTTTCAGACAGGCTGTTATTTTATTAAGGTGGATAAGTAGAGCTGGGTGGCAATGAAAGTCAAGTCAATGCCATGTTTACAGATTATGTTGCCCAGCTGCAGCAAATAAAGAGTAAATACGAGTTCTCTGTTTTAGAGGACGCAGACGGTCATCATACCAAGACACTGACCTTTTCCTAATTAATGCAACATGGTCAAGATTAGAGCGGAGCACAGACAGCAGATCATCTGTTTCATGCTCAGGATCTAGAGGAGGAGATGGGCAGGAGATGGTTAAATCTGGAGGGTTATTAATAAAGACAGTAGCTGTAGAGGTTGCTATGGTACGCTTGCTCATAAAGCGAGGCTGCAGGGGGATCTCCTGGTTTAAGACTACATGGTTAGGTAGTGGTCAGAGATGGAGTCAGGCTGAGAGATGCTGACTATGCTGACTGTCTCAATACCCAGGGTCAGAACTAGGTGTGTATGGTTGCATCTCGGAGTTGGACTTCTAAGATTGATTAAACCAGTTCTGAGGGGTCCTGAGTCTCCAAGTGAATATTGAAATCTCCAACATTTAAAGTCTTATCAGTGGAGAAAGCTCCCTCTGATAAGAAGTCAGCAAATTCACTCAGTGAATGTGTATAAAGTCCAGGAGGACGACAGACTGTAATAAACAGAAGAGAGAGCTGCTTTTTAGAAGCCGGGGAAGAGTCTGCCACTTTCAGACTCAGCGCTAGAAACGATTTCACTTCAGAACCTGAGTTTTGGGTTTATGTCCAGAACTGGATCAGAGACCGAGGCTACTCCACTGCTGTGACCAGACCTGCGAGGAGAACTGCAGGAGTTCAAGCCTGGGGGAGTCGATTCATTCAAAGCAATGATTCATTAGGTTTAACCCCCGTTTCACAAAGACACAGTGAACTGAGGAGGTTTTCAGTAATAATCTCAGTGACAGGGACTGCTTTAGCTTCTAGAGATCCTACATTTAACAGCCCAAACTTAATGCGGGAAACACGAAGCGCTAATGTTGATTTAATCAGGTTGTTACGAGTCGAGCTTCTAAAGAAGAACCGAATCCAAACAGCGGTTCAGAGTCTCGCTCAAAATACCGGAGATCACGTGATCGCCCGAAGTGACGCTTCGCACGTCACTGAACGTAATGACGTCCAAGGCGCGTCACTTTCCCGGGAGCAACGAGCTGAATATGAACTGAAATATGAACTGAAATGAAACAGAAATGTAGAAACTGTGTGAATCTGCTGGACTTTCATTTAAAAACACAACAAAACATGCAGCAGTTTCTCTCTGAAGGTCAGGTGTTGTTTCCAAACCGACTAAAGAGTATAAAAGTGCTTGATAAAGCTCCTCCGTATTGGAGGGTTTTAACTGGAGACGATGTGAAATGAGCTCTAATAAAACACTGAAGTGTTTCTGTTTATTTCTGTGTTCAGCAGATGTTCAGTCTACATGCAGATTAAACAGGGGGGTTTTTCACATCATCAAATATTATCAAACGTGACTATTTTTATTTACGAGGAGAACAAAGCAGTTACACACTCAGATCAAATACATGCAGTTAAATGTAGATAAAATGACATTCAGTGAAGAGAAGAAACGCAGGCAGACATCACTGTATGGAGCTCCCGTCTCAGTCTGGACGAAGCTGATGAACACAAGTGAATCAGGCGATGGAGGTGTAGTGTTTTATTAGAACAGCAGGTGGCGCAGTAGAGCTGAGGAGCTGAGAAGCACTTTGACCTTAACTGTGTTAAAAAGCCTCGGGCTGCTTCCAGAAACCCCCAAATTTACTGCTTTTTCCTACTGATCCTCCTCCTCTCCTCCGGGACCCGGAAACTGGGTTTGTGGCTCCATCATGCCGCCTGTCCAAAAACCGGAGGAGACGAAAGAAGCGGCTTCCAGCGGAGGAGACATGAGAGGATCCCACCCAGGAAGAGTGTTAAAGATTTAGGAGTGAGATCACTGAGTGCTCCCAGAGACCACGGCAAATAGAGGAAGCAGCACACAAGTCCTAAACGCTCAGATTCACTAATATTACTGATCTGATCCAATGAGCAGTAAAGCAGTCCTAGAAATGTAGAGTTTAGAGAGACGAACCCGCTCCCCTGCTTCTCTACACCTGGCTTATTTACTGGAACTGAGCTGAAATGATCTTTATTCAGTGAACAACCGCAAGCACTGTCTGCTCAGTTCAGCTTTATTAATCACCCTATTTCTAACAAGCTGTTCTCATTATATATATATTTTACTTGGGGACAGATGAGGACACTGAACCCCTCATAAGGCAGCTAATAGGGACAACACTGTACCATCACATGTATGTCTTTTAGGAGCTAAGACGTCCCCCTACAGGGATGGACACTGAGCAGGGTGAGGCCACAGCAACCACATGGCGCTGGTTTGGGGCAGTGCATGCCATCCTGGGAGGCAAACCTTCAGTGGCCTCAACCAGTAAAGGCTCAGACACAGAGGGGGCCTACAAAGGGGAAGATGACGCGCCCTCCTGTGCCAAGTCCGACCCTGTGAGCCAGTCAGTCCCCTCCACCAGCAGGAGTGCCTCCTGTCCCCCCTCAGGAAGTCCAGCAGCTAAAAGGAGAAGGCGTACTGACTCTGCAGAGGTGCTGGAGTTTCTGAGAGAGGAAGCTGCCAGAGCTCAACGAGAGGAGGCTCAACATGAACACTTCTGTCCTTGTTTAAAAAAGATTGAAAGAATGTGAGGAGTTATTTGATGAATATTTTATTTGTGTACATAAAATATTTTTAGTTAATCCTTCAAATGAAATCTGATCTGTGTCTGTCTTTTCCTCTTTTGGGTCCATTACTGTCAAATGAAGTGAACTCCCACACTGTGGCCTCATTCTCAGTAGATTAGATATTTAAAGTTAAATAAGCTTGAATAATTATCACACAACTCTTAAATGAAGGAGTCTGGAATAAGCAGCACTTTTCCTAGCGCTGACCTCCCACCAAACTAAGTAATCAGGGGAGAAGGGCCTTGGTAAGAGAGGTGACCAAGAACCCAAACGGTCACTCTGGTTCAAAAAGATCCAGTTTACAGAAACGTCCAGAAGCGCAACCATCACTGCAGCTCTCCACCAATCTGGGCTTTATGGCAGAGTGGTCAGATACAGGAGAGCCCCTAAAGGACCCTCAGACTATAAGAAACAAGGTTCTCTGGTCTGATGCAACCAGGATTGAACTTTTTGGCCTCAGTTCTAAGAGTCATGTCTGGTGGAAACCAGGCCCTGCTCCTCACCTGCCCAACACCATTCTTTCAGTGAAGCTTCAGGCTGTGGGGGTATTTTTCAGGGTCTGGGACAGGGAGACTGGGTCAGGGTTGAGGGAAAGCTGAATGGAGTACAGATATATTCTTAAAGGAAACCTGGTCCAGAGCACTCAGGACCTCAGACGGGGCAAAGGATCACCTTCCAACGAGACAGTGACTCAACACAACACAGGAGTGGCTTAGAGACGACCCTGTGAATGCTCCAGAGTGGACAACTAGAGCCCTGCTTTACACCCTATTAAAATCTTTGAAGAGCCCTGAGAATAGCTGTCCACCGACGCCCTCATCCAACCTTACGGAGAGGATCTGCAGAGAAGAAAGGCCGAAAATCCCCAAATCCAGGTGAGCAAACCTTGCGGCATCATACCCAAGAAGACTGGAGGCTGTAATCACTGCCAAAGGTGCTTCACCTAAGTACTAAGTAAAGGGTCTGAATACTTATGTCACTGCAACATTTTAGTTTTTCTTTTTTTAAATAAATTTGCAGAAATTTATTAGAAAACTCTGTTTTCACTTTGTCATTGCGGGATAAACATGGTGCCAGTGTCTAAAGCTGTATATTTTCCTTCATAATGCCACTTTTATTAAAGATTTATGTTTCCTGATTAAGATTATATTAATAAAATGCCAGAGAAAGAAAAACTATTCCCAGCAACACTCAGTATAGAAGCAATTTTCCTTTATATCTGTTATTATTTACAGTTATTAATTAGAGTTACTTTTAATAATCTTTTAAATAGTTGTAAACACTGTTTTCTTAAACTAGTTTATCATTTTCAGTTTAGAGAGTCAGAAATATTTGTATTCAGGTTTAGGAGGGACTTTTATTTTGACAGGATTTCGTTCGCTACTCTGTCCAAGTGTTGCTAGCTTCACACTGCTAGCTCGTTGCTCGGGTCTGCAGCGGGACCGGGGAACCGACGCGCCTTGAAACGTGATTGCGTAACGAAGCGTCACTTCCGGCGTTCACGTGATCTCCGGTATGTTTGCGCGCGTGTTTGGACGCGGTTCTGCTTTAGAAGCTCGAGCTGTGATTCTTCACAGAGCGTCGAGCGACCGGCCCTCCGACCGGCGTTCAGGTTAGTGAGCTGGACAGTGGGCAGGTGAGTGATTTACATGATTTACTGGATTTAATCATCATTTATTCTGTCATTTCTCTGCTTGTTTTAAACAGTAATAAATCAGTGTCCCTCATAGTGTCTCAGACTAACCCTGCAGTATGGAGACTGTCTGTCCTCCACATGGTTTATAACTGGAGCTTCAGAAAATCTGCTTTAAAAATCTTATTAGAATTGATATAAATTCTTTTGCTACACCATCATTCAATACTACTGCTCTTAATGATATTCAGGGATTGTGCTGCTGCTGCCTCCATCCTAAGAGTAGGAAAACTGGTAAATGATCATGGACCCAGATTATCAGTGTTATCCTCCTGATTTCAGTGTAAAGCCATTTTCATCTAGAGAACGTTTCTGCTCCATCTACAGTTTTTAATCTTAGACCCTCCTTCCCCTCACTGCATGCTCAGCTTCTGGGAGAGGGGTCAGAGTAAATGTGTCATATTCAATGAGGGAAGTCCTCTCCTCTTTCATAGCCTCAACCCAGAATGTTGATTTAGCTGAATCTCTCTAAAGCTCTGTGGTTCATTACAGACCCTGTAGCAGTACAGGTCTTGAGCAAGACCTTTACGTACTTTTGCCCACCGCTCCAGGCACGTGTGTTCACAGCACAGCTGGGTTACAGAGGGAAGCCAAATTCCATCAGTCAAAAAATGTCAAATGGTGAATCTGGTGTTCTTGTCTTGTACGTTTTGTTACTTTGAAACAATGCGCAGAGAAGCAAATCCCACTATCACAGTTTTGGAGGTTCCACCGAGATCCCAATATTCCTCTGGGTCCAGAGTTTTCAGAGACAGGATCAGAAACTGACAGAGGCGGCCGCCGTCATCCCAATGAGTGATTCTGAGTCAATTCAGGCGCTCTACTGACTCTGAGACTCTGTACCTGAGGTGACCTTAAGTAAATTAATTAGACCGCTTGTCTTAGGAATTACGGGTCGCCATATTCTTAGACCTTGAGGTTACTTTAACCCGGATCCCTTTTGATATTTTAAGTTTCATATTTGTTTTAGACCATTGACTTTTTGACGTGATCCGGACTCAAAGGACGAAGATGTCCAAAGCAGCAAAGAAACACTTAAATTTCAGTACCCCTATCCGTCAGTAGGGACACAATTCTAACAGTGGATGTTTCAGGCTTACCACTCACAGAACATTTCTGCAGGAAGTTCAGGTAAATCTCTTCATAAGCTCCAGCTTGTTCAGAATGCTGCTGCCAGGGTACGAACTTGAGCTAGGAAATCTGATCATATTAGTCCAATTCTTTCATCCTTACACTGGTTACCTGTTAAATTCAGTACAGATCATAAAATACTTCTAAACCCCACATTATCTGGAGGAACTTCTTACACCTTACAGCCCTCCACGTACACTTCGCTCGCAAGATGCTGGCCTATTATCAGTCCCACGTATTAGAAAAAACAGTGCAGGAGGAAGAGCGTTCTTTTACAAAGCCCCCAACTTTGGAACAAGCTCCCTGTTAATATCCGGGAATCAGACACACTCTCAGTCTTTAAATCTAGATGATAAACTTCTCTCTTTAACACCAGCTTTCAGAGAACTCTCCAGTTCTGTGTTCTGTCCTGCTCTGATTACATTTCACCACTGTTCTGTCCTGCTCTGATTACAGGCTTTTTATCACTATTATTGTGGTTGTGTCTCTAACTATTTCTGCTACAGGTCTCTCACTAAACGTAAAGCTTGTTCTAATCGTCATCTTTTTCTCTCTCTCCCCTCATGTCCTGAGCTCCCTGTCTGGAGCTGCTTGTCTGGAGTTTCCCTCCCCACCCCCACTGGATCTATAGGAGCAGCTAGGTCAGTATGTATTAGTTCAAGTACTGCTTTTGCTCATGCATCAGGTTCTGTTTCTACTCTGAGCAGATTTGTCTTGTCTGCAGACTTCACAGTTCAGTTCATCAATCTTACCCTTGATCTTCATGCTTCATCAGGTAATAAAGCCTATTGTACTCTTTAATGGTGAACTTGGTACCACTTTTGTGGCTTTGTCTTCTTTATTTGAGCCAGTTGTTGTGATGCTTGTGCTCTCTGCTCCCTGTTACTGTACAGTATTCTCTCACTGACCATTGTTTGCGTTTTTGTCTGTGTTTTTACACAGAGGCAACCACAGAGGAATAAGCTACCCAGGAGGTTGTCAAGCTTGTGCGGCAGACCCAGCTGCTGTTGTAGAGGCAGTCCAAATTCCACCGACTGAAGACGAGGTGTGACCATCTTAATTCCAGCTCTACCAGCGAGGCAGACACAGAAGGTCATCATTTCCTCTCCTGCACCTGAAAGGGCCTGGAAATGTCAGTGTGGCTGGGAAAAGTCTGGAGGACTCTTCCACCACCACAGCTGTTTTCACCTGGATGTCGCCAGGTGGCTTTGGCACCATTGTTCTCCACTATTCTCCATCTGATGCAGCGTGGCCCTGAAAAAGCACTGCAGTACTCTTCTGTCCTCTTTTCGGAAAAAAACAGACACTCGGACCATCGGCTTCGGGCCACTGCTGGCTGTGGGATAGGTCCGTCTGCACTGACTTTGTAGAGAACTGGAAGAGCTTTCGGCTGCGTCCGGTCCTCTAACACAGAGATGGTCCATCGTTCTCTCCGGGAACATCAAGAAGGTTTAAGGCCTGGACTGACTGACCCTTCCCATTCACACTGTCAGGTTAGTGAACTGCGTAGTTGGCAGGTAAGTGATTTACATGATTTACTTGATTCCACCCATTTATTCAGTCACTTTTCTGCTTGTATTAAAAAGTAATATCAGTGTCACTCATAATATTTCAGACAAATCCTGCAGTATCAAGACTGTCATGGTTTGTAGTTGTAACGTTGGAAAATCTGCTTTAAAAATATTATTAGATTTTGTAGGGGCCAGTGGTGGCTCCGCGTTTAGAGCTCCTGGCTATTTGACAGTGTTGTGTGTTCGATCCCTGGGCTCGGCAAACTGCCACTCTTGAGCAAGACCTTTACGTACTTTTGCCCACCGCTCCAGGCACGTGTGTTCACAGCACAGCTGGGTTACAGAGGGAAGCCAAATTCCATCAGTCAAAAAATGTCAAATGGTGAATCTGCTTTTCTTGTCTTGTACGTTTTGTTACTTTGAAACAATGCGCAGAGAAGCAAATCAGACTACCACAGTTTGAGGTTCCACCGAGATCCCAATATTCCTCTGGGTCCAGAGTTTTCAGAGACAGGATCAGAAAGCGACAGAGGCGGCCGCCGTCATCCCAATGAGTGATTCTGAGTCAATTCAGGCGCTCTACTGACTCTGAGACTCTGTACCCGAGGTGACCTTAAGTAAATTAATTAGACCGCTTGTCTTAGGAATTACGGGTCGCCATATTCTTAGACCTTGAGGTTACTTTAACCCGGATCCCGGATTCAGGCTTACCACTCAGAGAACATTTCTGCAGTCCTGTGAAGGTGAAATTGGGTAATACCTTTTTCAGTGGTATGAAAAAGTTTGGGCACCCCTGATCATTTTGATGATTTTCCTTTATAAATCATTGGTTGTGCTGATCAGTAATTTCAGTTAAATATATCATGAAGCCTATGAACACAGTGATATTTGAGAAGAGAAATGAAGTTTATAGGATTTATAGAAAGTGTGCAATAATTATTCAAACAAAATTAGGCAGGTGCATAAATGTGGGCACCCTCAGAACCTCAAGGCTGGACTACTGCAGTGCTGTAGGCTGGAAGTTCAGGTAAATCTCTTCATAAGCTCCAGCTTGTTCAGAATGCTGCTGCCAGGGTACGAACTAGAGCTAGGACATTTGATCATATTAGTCAAATTCTTTCATCCTTACACTGATTACCTGTTAAATTCAGTACAGATCATAAAATACTTCTAAAATATTAATCTCTCAATGGTCTTGACCCCACATTATCTGGAGGAACTTCTTACACCTTACAGCCCTCCACGTACACTCCGCTCGCAAGATGCTGGCCTATTATCAGTCCCACGTATTAGAAAAAACAGTGCAGGAGGAAGAGCGTTCTTTTACAAAGCCCCCAACTTTGGAACAAGCTCCCTGTTAATATCCGGGAATCAGACACACTCTCAGTCTTTAAATCTAGATGAAAAACTTCTCTCTCTAACACCAGCTTTCAGAGAACTCTCCAGTTCTGTGTTCTGTCCTGCTCTGATTACATTTCACCACTGTTCTGTCCTGCTCTGATTACAGGCTTTTTATCACTATTATTGTGGTTGTGTCTCTAACTATTTCTGCTACAGGTCTCTCACTAAACGTAAAGCTTGTTCTAATCGTCATCTTTTTCTCTCTCTCCCCTCGTGTCCTGAGCTCCCTGTCTGGAGCTGCTTGTCTGGAGTTTCCCTCCCCACCCCCACTGGATCTATAGGAGCAGCTAGGTCAGTATGTACTAGTTCAAGTACTGCTTTTGCTCATGCATCAGGTTCTGTTTCTACTCTGAGCAGATTTGTCTTGTCTGCAGACTTCACAGTTCAGTTCATCAATCTTACCCTTGATTTTCATGCTCTCTACTGCATATTGTGAAACATCATAATTACAGTGAACAAGGATTTCATGCTGTTTGAATATTGTAACACACTGCAACCATCACCACTGTGATCATTGACCACATTCAGGTAATAAAGCCTGTTGTTCTCTTTAATGGGGAACTTGGTACCACTTTTGTGGCTTTGTCTTCATCTGAGCCAGTTGTTGTAATCCTTGTGCTCTCTGCTCCCTGTTATTGCGTTTCTGTCTGTTTCTGTCCGCCTGCTCAGGTACGAGCTCTCCAGGAGGTCGTCAAGCTTGTACGGTCGATCCAGCTGCTGTTTTAGAGGCAGTCAAACTTCGCTGACGAGGCTGGAGGCTGCCCGTGACTCCTCTAACGTGACCATCTTAATTCCAACACTACCGGCGCCACAGACACAGAGGGTCGTCATCTCCACTCCCGCATCTGAGAGAGCCTGGAACTGTCTGTGTGGCTGGAAAAAGCAGAGGGCTCTTCCACCACAGCAAGTTCTCACCTCTGCTAACTGGTTCAAGGACCTCAGCTCTTCACCTGCTCCGGCACAGAGGAAGACTCCTTAGGGCGGTGTTCTCACTGTTGAAGATTCTTCTGTAAAACCCTCAAAGTATCGACCCTAAAGAGTAACGCCACGTTCTCCTTTTTACCAGGTGCTCGCTTCCTGGATGTTGCCAGGTGGGTTTGGCACCATCGTTCTACACTGTTCTCCTCCTGATGCAGCATGGTCCTGAAGAAGCACTGCCGTACGCTTCTGGACACTGTTCGGGAAAAGCCAGACATCAGGATCATCGTCTTCAGCCCCCTGACCACTTATAGACCAGTAAGGGAGCCGTTTCCTCAGCTCTTCTCGCTCCACTGCTGGCTGTGGGACAGGTCCGTCTGCTCTGTCTTTGTGGACAGCTGGGAGAGCTTTTGGCTGCGCCTGGTCCTCTACCTCAGAGATGATACTTCACCTGTGCCGCCTGGGGTCCATCGTTCTCTCCAGGAGCATCAAGAAGGTGCCAGGCCAGGACTGACTGGCCCTTCCCAGTCACACTGTCAGGTTAGTGAACTGCATAGTTGGCAGGTAAGTGATTTACATGATTTACTTGATTCCACCCATTTATTCTATCACTTTTCTGCTTGTATTAAAAAGTAATGTCAGTGTCACTCATAGTATTTCAGACAAATTCTGCAGTGTTGAGACGGTCATGGTTTGTAATTGTAACGTTGGAAAATCTGCTTTATAAATCTTTTTTATATTTATATAAATTCTTCCATCTTTCCGAGTACAAGCAGTTCTGCATTGAGTTTGGGCTGTTAAATATACAGTGGGGCAAAAAAGTATTTAGTCAGCCACTGATTGTGCAAGTTCTCTTACTTAGAAAGATATGAGAGGTCTGTAATTTATCATAGGTTCATTTCAACTTTGAGAGACAAAACAAAAAATAAAAAAAATCCAGGAAATCACATTGTAGGATTTATGAAGAATTTATTTGTAAATTATGGTAAGTTTTTCTGGACTAGTCAAGGTTTCTGGCTCTCACTGACTTGATTGAAGCTCTTCTGTCCTCCACTTGTTACCTGTATTAATGGCACCTGTTTGACCTCGTTATCTGTATAGCACACCTGTCCACAGCCTCAAACAGTCAGACTCCAAACCTCCAACCTGCTTAAGCCAGTACATGTCCAGACCCGTCTGAAGTGAACCACCTTAATTCACTAGATCTCTGTGAAACTAAATCAAGGGTGTAGGTCTGTTAATTACATTGGTGGGGGTCATAAAATCAGTTCACACAGGGTCTCCTGGAAGCTGAGTGTTTCTGTATTTATGATGACCTTAAAACTCTAACTAAAACTACAGGTAATTTCTGAATATGAAGTGTCCAAAATACAAGTGTCCAAAGAAACACATAGGGTAAGAGAGTAAATGTAAATGACTGCAGAATTTTAAATAGTGAAATAGATTTCAGACTGTGTGCTAACCAGCCAATTAATCCTCAGAGTCCATATTGACTATTTAAGTCAAGACAGGTTGCCAAGTAGTATTAAATTTACCACTGCACCCAATTTTAGGTAGGAGGGTTTTCTCTTTCCCTTTAAGTACTCTAAGTAGTCTTAGCCAGAACCATTTGAACAAGATTTCAGTGTAACTGACAGTTCGACAAGGTTTTTCTTGATCAGACTCAGTTCTGAAGTCTTCCTCCGGCGTTACGTTTACTGCAGGATTAAAGTGTTTCCCTACATTCCTAAGGCTGACCGATCGAGTTGATTATTTAAGCGCAGAGATGCAAATCCCACTACCTCAGTTTTGGAGGTTCCACCAAGATCCCAATATTCCTCTGGGTCCAGAGTTTTCAGAGACAGGATCAGAAAGCGACAGAGGCGGCCGCCGTCATCCCAATGAGTGATTGAGTCCATTCAGGCGCTCTACTGACTCTGAGACTCTGTACCCGAGGTGACTGTAAGTAAATGAAGTAGACCGCTTGCCTTATACATTTAGAAGAGACGGGACGCCGTATTCATTTCAGTCTCACAGTTGACTTGGCAACCTCTTGTTGGCAAATTGTAATAAATTTGGATCCCTGAAAAATTCTCTGGTTTAAACAACCCTGAGAATCTAAATATTCAGGACATTTAGTTCTGCACTTGCCACACAGACACCAGACTGTACTGTGGGTAGCAAGTGTTAGTCATGGAATGCTGTTCTTTTTCCTCCATGTATACCACCCCTAATGTCCAAATTACTCAATTTTACTTTCATCAGTCCACAGCACCTTATTCTTAAATGAAGCTGGCTTGTCCAACTGTGCTTTAGCAGACCTCCAGCGACTCTGTTTGTGGCGTGTGCAGAAAAGGCTGCTTCTGCATTACTCTCCCATACAGCCTCTCCTTGTGTAAAGTGCGCTGAGTAGTTGAACGATGCGCAGTGACTCCATCTGCAGCATGATGATGTAGGTCTTTGGAGCTGGTCTGTGGGTTGACTATGACTGTACTTACCATCCTTCACCTCTGCCTATCTGAGATTTTTCTTGACCTGCCACTTCGGGCCATAACTAGAACTGTGCCTATGGTCTTCAGTTTCCTCACCATGTTCCTCACAGTGAAGACTGACAGCTGAAATCTGAGAGCTTTTTGTAGGCTGGAAGTCCAGGTAAATCTCTTCATAAGCTCCAGCTTGTTCAGAATGCTGCTGCCAGGGTACGAACTAGAGCTAGGAAATCTGATCATATTAGTCCAGTTCTTTTATCCTTACACTAATTAGCTGTTAAATTCAGTACAGATCATAAAATACTTCTAACATATTAATCTCTCAATGGTCTTGACCCCACATTATCTGGAGGAACTTCTTACACCTTACAACCCTCCACGTACACTCCGCTCACAAGATGCTGGCCTATTATCAGTCCCACGTATTAGAAAAAACAGTGCAGGAGGAAGAGCGTTCTTTTATAAAGCCCCCAACTTTGGAACAAGCTTCCTGTTGATATCTGGGAATCAGACACACACTCAGTCTTTAAATCTAGATGAACAACTTCTCTCCAGTTCTGTGTTCTGTCCTGCTCTGATTACATTTCACCACTGTTCTGTCCTGCTCTGATTACAGGCTTTTTATTACTATTATTGTGGTTGTGTCTCTAACTATTTCTGCTACAGGTCTCTCACTAAACGTAAAGCTTGTTCTAATCTTCATCTTTTTCTCTCTCTTCTCATGTCCTGAGCTGCCTGCCTGGAGTTGCCCTTTTTTGGTTCCGTTCCGGTGTCTTGGTATCAGGCCTGTCCCACTACTCAGCAGAGTTCCAACACAACCATCCTAACCCCTCTCTGTCTCTCTCTATTACATGTACTGAGATGCCCTGCTGTCCAGTCTGGAGGTGTCCATTCGTCTATGTTCCGGAATCAGACCTTCATTATCTCTCTGTCCAGCACCTACTCACACTCCTTCTTCATAACTGTATATTGTTATTCCTTTTCTGATTATTACACAGTGCTTGAAGTTGGAGCGGAGCAGAGTTCTGTTATTCACTACGTCTGCGGTTTTGCTTCTATGCCTTTGAACTCTTCAGCGAGTGTGGACTTGAGTTCTGAACCGAGAAGCTCGGAGATGTTCATTTCAAAACACAGAGAACCTCCTCATCCCTCCATGTCTGTTAGGCCTAGCAGATCAACCTCGCCATCTAAGCTGTTTGCAGTGTTTCTTCTCTTGTATAGAAATTGAGATTTTTAGCCATTATATAAACCAGTGAGTTTTTGGCTGTAGATCCAAATTAGTGATCCTCTGAAAACTTTCTGATGTTGTACAGCGCTAAATTTCAGTCTTTTATGGGAGCTTCTTGGTCGAGGCTTCTCAGCTTCACCTCCATTGCCTGAGTCACTTGTGTTTCTATAAGCTTTGTCCAAACTGAAACAGGAGCACCATACAGTGATGTCTGCCTGTGTTTGTTCTCTTAATTGAACGTTAGTTTTTTTATGTAATCTCTCATATGTCTGTTTATATTCAGCTCGTTATGCTCAGGTCTACAGTGGGACCGGGGAATTGAGGCGCTTGACTTCTTAAACCGAAGCGTCACCACCTCAGCTCTTCTACTTTGCCTTCACCTGCTTCATCCCTCAAGGACAACCCCTCAGGGCAGTGTTCTCATTGATGGAGATTCTACTGAAACCACTTAAGCATCGAGCCCAAAGAGTAACACCACAGTCTCCTGTTTTCCAGATGCCGTGTTCTGGACTTCGTCAGGCGGCTTCCCTTCACACTGCGACAGCGAGATGCCTTTGGCACAATCATTCTCTACTGTTCGCAGCGAGTTCCTGACGTTGGTGAACTGAATAGTTGGCAGGTAAGTAATTTTACATCATTTTTTCTATTTTAATAACCATTTATTCTGTCATTTCTCTGCTTGTATTAATAATTAATTTGGTCAGTGTCTGTATCTTCAGTATCTCGCACCCAGTCAGCTAAGTACTGAGGTGCTTTCCTCTCTCTTTGAAAAGTGTGTACTATGTCTGTCTCCCTCTGAGCACCATCTTGAGCATCAGGTTTAGACTCTTGAACCTCTTCTGGAGTCTGATCAACACTGTTGGCTGTTGGAATGGGGGGTACACCCCTCTCACCTTGGGATCATCAGCTGCCATTGACTGGTCAGTCTGGGTTTGTTGTTCTTTAACACCCTTTGTATGAAATTTCGCAAGCCTGTGTTTAAGCACTTTCCCTGTGTCTGGATATTAGACTAGGCATGCTGGACTGTTTTTTTTGGGTTTTTCCTCTTTCCCTTTAAGTAATCTAAGCAGTCTTAGCCAGCACCTTTTGAACAAGATTTCAGTGTAACTGACTGTACAGCAAGGTTTTTCAGACGAAGTCCTGAAGTCTTCCTCCGGTGTTACGTTTACTGCAGGATTAAAGTGTTTCTCTACATTCCTAAGACTGACTGATCGAGTTGATTCTTTAAGCACGGAGAAGTAAATCCCACTACCACAGTTTTGGAGGTTCCACAGAGATCCCAATATTCCTCTGGGTCCAGAGTTTTCAGAGACAGGATCAAAAACCGACAGAGGCGGCCGCCGTCATCCCAATGAGTGATTCTGAGTCCATTCAGGCGCTCTACTGACTCCGAGACTCTGTACCCGAGGTGACTGTGTAAATTAATTAGGCCTTACGAATTTAGAATAAACAGGAGGAGACGGACGCTGTATTCTTAGACCTTCAGGTTACTTTAACCCGAATCCCTTTTGATATTTTAATTTTAACATTGACTTTTTGCAGCTATCCGGACTCAAAGGATGAAGATGTCCAAAGCATTGCCTTAAGATCATTTCAGTCTCATAGTGGTCTGAACTGGGAATTTCTCGGGATCCAGATTTGTTTTAAATTCTAAGATTCTAGAAAGATTCTAAGATATTGTCTTGAAATAGTTTTATTCTCAGTTTAAATTTTTCAGGGATCCAAATTTATTACAAATTAAGTTTTAAGGACATTTAATTATTCATTACTGTTCAACCTAGAGAATTTTGTAAAGGGATCTGCACTTATTTTTTAGAAAATTGAAAGATTCTGAAGCAAGGTTTTGGAAATAAATGTTTTTCAGGGCTGTTCAAATTAGACATTTTGAGGGTTCTAAGACAAGGGGGTTTATAATACCCAAAGAGTTTAGACTATACACGTGACATTAATACATAGTTACAGTTATGATTAGTAGCGCTTTATTAAGCATAAAGGTATCTGCTATAGATAGAGATATATTTATCCCCACCCCCCCCCAGCAAGCAAAACAGCTGATGGGCCTTACCATGCTCAATGTCCTGTGTCTACCTGTGACCATGTTGAATGCCTAAAATAATTGACATATAAACCCAGTAATTCTATCCTATTCTATCTGCTTTTAAAACTGATTTGACACGAACAGTTGAGGGCCTACTTTATAGTCTTTAATATCAGCTGTTGTCTTTATCTGAGACAGTTGTTGTGATGTACTGTGTTACTGTACAGTACTCTGTCTCGCTGACCGTTGTTTGCGTTTGTCTGTGTTTACTCTGGAGTAACTTGGTGACCGCGGAGGAGCGAGATCTCCAGATGCTCTGCAAGGAGGTCATCAAGCTTGACTGCTGCTGCTGCTGTAGAGGCAGTCCAAACTCCAACGGAAGACGAGGCTGGAGTCTGTTCGTGACTCCTCCAACGATGGTCATCTTAAATCCAGCACTACCGGCATGGCGGACACAGAGGGTTGTTGTCTCCACTCCTGCACCAGAGAGGGCCTGGGGCCGTCGTCGTGGCCTGGAAAAGCAGAGGGCTCCTCCACCACCACAGCTGCTTTTCATCTAAATGTACTGGCGTGAGGTTATCAGTTCTTCAACTTCACCTTTTTCCTTAAAATGTTTTTTTTTTTTTTTTTTTCCCTCCAGGAGTCCTGGACATTGCCAACTTTCTCCACTTTTTCTCTACCCGATGCAGTGAGGCCCTTAAGGAGCACTGCCACACACTTCTGGACACCACTCGGAAAAAGACAGGACCCTAGATTAGGCAGCTGGATAGTGGGCAGGTAATAATATTTCTGTCATTTCTCTGCTTGTTTTAAAAAGTAATAAATCAGTGTCCCTCATAGTGTCTCAGACTAACCCTGCAGTATGGAGATTCTGTCCTTCACATGGTTTATAATTAGAGCTTCAGAAAATTTGCTTTAAAAATCTTATTAGAATTGATATAAATTATTTTACTACACCATCATTTAATACTACTGCTCTTATTCTGTTTATTTCAGAGTCTTTATTCATCAGTCTGTTCTCAATTCTTCCTCACTTATTCATCCTTCACCCATAACGCTGTCATATTTCTAATGCCCAGTGCTCCATGCTTTAGCCTCCCCCCCTTTACTGGATCTATAGGAGCAGCTAGGTCAGCCTGTACTAGTTCAAGTACTGCTTTTGCTCGTGCATCAGGTTGTTACTACTCTGAGCAGATTTCTCTTGTATGCAGACTTCACAGTTCAGTTAATCAATCCTACCCTTGATCTTCATGCTCTCTACTGCATAATGTGAAACATCATAATTACAGTGAACAAGGATTTCATGCTGTTTGAATATTGTAACACACTGCAACCATCAGCACTGTGATCATTGGCCACATTCAGGTAATAAAGCCTATTGTACTTGGTACCGTATTTTTGGCTGTTCATCACGTCCTTGGTGAGAGTTCAGAGGCTGTCGCCGTTTCCTTCTGAATGCATCGACTCCTCAAGGTTTAGCTATTGCAGTTACTCATGTGGAAGTGGTCGTGGCGGAGTCCCCGCAATTCAGTTCACTTCTATGCACAACCCAAATCTCAGGTTCTGAAGCTAAATACTCGACAGCTAGTGTCTTATTAACCTTCCAGATTTCTCCACCTCCTTTCAATTTCACCCTAAAGATCTAGAGCATGTAACAGATGATCTGCAGACTGTGATCCGTTCTAGCCTTGGCAGTGTTGTTCCACAACAAATTTGGTAGAAAAGCCTAGCACTGTGGTTTAATGAACAGATATGTACTCTGAAACCGATCACTGCTGAATTGAACTGCAGAACAGAATTAGAAATCTGAGTCGAGTGGTATCAGTTTGGTCGAGCGACCATCCCTACTTTAAGATAAAGAAGACAAAGCTGATATGAAAGATTATAGTCAGCTTTTGTGATCCTTTTGTGCTCTCTGCTCCCTGTGTTACTGTGCAGTTTGCATTTCTGTCTGTGTTTTTACTCAGAGGTGACCACGGAGGAACAAGCTCTTCAGGAGTTCGTCAAGCTGCAATATTGAGACTTCCATGGTTTGTAATTGTAACGTCGGAAAATCTGCTTTAAACGTTTTAATAGAATTTATATAAATTCTTCCATCTTTCAGGGTACAAGCAGTTCTGCATTGTGTTTGGGCTGTTAAATATACAGTGTGGCAAAAAAGTATTCAGTCAGCCGCTGATTGCAAGTTCTCTTACTTAGAAAGATGAGAGAGGTCTGTAATTTTATTTAAAAAAAAACAGGAAATCGCATGGTAGGATTTTTAAAGAATGTATTTGTAAATTATGGTGGAAAATAAGTATTTGGTCACCCACAAACAAGATTTCTGGCTCTCACAGACCTGTAACTTTTTTAAGATGCTCTCTCTGTGAAACTAAATCAAGGGTGTAGGTCTATTTATTACATTGGTGGGGGTCATAAAATCGGATCACACAGAGTCTCCTGGAAGCCGAGTGTTTCTGTATTTATGATGAACTTTAAATCTCTAACTGTAAAAATACAGGTAATTTCTGAATATGAAGTTATAAAAGCTCATACAAGTGTCCAAAGAAACACAAAGGGTAAGAGAGTAAATGTAAATGACTGCAGAATTTTAAATAGTGAAATAGATTTCAGACTGGGTGCTAACCAGCCAATTAATCCTCAGAGTCCATATTGTCTATTTAAGTTCCAGCAAGATCCCAATATTCCTCTGGGTCCAGAGTTTTCAGAGACAGGATCAGAAACGGACAGAGGCGGCCGCCGTCATCCCAATGAGTGATTCTGAGTCAATTCGGGCGCTCTACTGACTCCGACACTCTGTACCCGAGGTGACTAAGTAAATTAATTAGACCACTTGCCTTACGAATTTAGAATAAACGGGAGGAGACGAGACGCCGTATTCTTAGACCTTCAGGTTACTTTAACCCGGATCCCTTTGATATTTTAATTTTCAAATGTGTTTTTCTACCACTGACCAAAGCCTTAAAATAATTTCAGTCTCACAGAATTTTCCAATTTAAAACAAATCTGGATCCCAGTGAAGACAACTAAGATATTGTCTTGGAATATTTTGATTCTCAGTGTTGTTTAAAGCAGAGAATTTTTCAGGGATCCAAATTTAGTTTGTAGCCAAGTGAGAATAATGAGACTGAAACTAATGACTTACCAGTTTTTGTTGATATTCCAAAACATTTCTCAGTCTCAGAATGAATGATATTGGGTGAATGAAGGGGGCATCTCTGGTTAAAGTGCTGCAAGCAAAACAGCTGATAGGCCTCATCATGCTCAATGTCCCATGTCCCAGGAAGCAGAAGAAGGGTTATCCACAAGGATAAATTCCCTTTTGGAAAATGAAACCATGGTTGCATGTGAATCTTCACTGGTGAATAGCCCTCTGAGAAAAGCCCTGCTGTGAATTCATTCTCAGATCAGGTGGCTAGAAACAGCTATGTCAGGAAATGCAGTAGTGCTTCAGATGGTTTCCACAACATCACAACAGCAGTGTAAGAAAAATGAGGATGTGTACGATGTGGATATTTCAGACTTGACGCTTGACATATCTTCATCATCAAATGATGGAATTGTTTTGCAGCAGTCTGATGATCAGATATTAATATTGTCTGATACTCACAAGTACTCACTAAAGGAAGGATCGTTTTTGTCTAAAAAAAAAAAAAAAAAAAGAATCAGTTCAGGAGTGTGTCTTATTCTCTCCTGTATCAGCTCTGTCTTCATCTTAGACAGTTGTTGTGATGCTTGTGCTCTGCTCCCTGTGTTATTGTACAGTACTGTCTCACTGATCGTCGTTTGCGTTGCTCTGTGTTTACTCTGGAGGTACTTGGTGACTGCGGAGGAGTGAGATCTCCAGGCGCTCTGCAAGGAGGTCATCAAGCTTTACTGCTATTGTTGTAGAGGCAGTCCAGACTCCACCAACGGAAGACGAGGCTGGAGACTCCTCTAACGCTGGCCATCTTAAATCCAGCACTACCAACGTAGCGGACACAGAGGGTTATCATCTCCACTCCCGCACCGGAGAGGACCTGGAAAAGCAGAGGGCTCCTCCACCACCACAGCCAGTTTTCACATCTACTAACTGCTGCGAGGTCCTCAGCTCTTTGTTGCGCCCTGAGGAGACGCTACAAAGGCCGTTCTTCCCTCATCTTGTGTGGTACCTGTGCATAAAACACAGCACCCAAAGGACCCAACAGCTTCAGGCCGGTGGTACTGGCTTCTCATCTGATGAAATCACTGGAGAGGCTGGTCTTTTAACCACATCCGCCCTCTGGTGAGCCCATCCATGGACTCTCTTCAGTGCCTACCAGTCTGGTGTCAAGGTGGATGATGCTGTCATCTGTCTTCTACACAGAGCTCTTTCTCACCTGGAGAAGCCCGGCAGCACTGTGAGGACACACAACACACCAAAACACAACAACACCACAACACCAAAACACACCACAACACAACACAACACCAAAACACACCACACCACAACACAACACAACACCAAAACACACCACAACACAAAATAACACAACACCAAAAAACAACAGGGAGGGAGGTTCTAGCTAGAGAGCTCGCCCATGCTCATTACCAAGATTCTCAATCTTTCAGAAATGATTAGCTGTCCTGCACTGATTCACATCACACAGCGTTTGAGCTCGTTTAGACTCATTGTGGTGATGAACCCCCAAGTTCAAGATTCCTTCAAAATCTGTTTCATCAAGTTTTGTATGGCTGAAACAGTTAGTGCTGCCATCTGGTGACCAGTTTGTGTCTTGTTTCTCCTCTCTCTCTCTCCCTCTCTCTCTCCCTCTCCCTCTCTCTCTCTCTCTCTCCTCTCTCTCTCTCTCTCTCTCTCCCTCTCTCTCTCTCCCTCTCTCTCTCTCCCTCTCTCTGCCGGTGACGTTGATCCAGCTGGTAATTGTGTTATTAGCTGGTAATTGTGTTATTTTCCTATAAATATGGTGATGGTCAGTAGTCTAGCTCTGGTCACATCAGTGTCGGGGTGAGGGTCATTTATTTGTTTATTATTATTATTTGTCTTTTCTGCTGTGTTATATGAGGGAGGAGGTAAGACCGCTGTGTTTAGTGTTTTTCTTTTTCTAGGTTATTTAGTAAGATGGGATGTGCGGTTCTGTTTATTTTGGTCTTCTCTCACGCTGAAGTTTTATGATGTTGACCGTTGTTTGTTTGTGTTGAAAATAATAAAAGATTTCACTTGAGGATCAGATCTGTTGTGCTGGTTCCTTTATTTCTCTCCCCAAAGCTCTAGACCTCAACTTCACTATATTATAAACGGTGTGATGAACGGGGTCAGAAGTTCACTTTTAATGTTGTAAATAAATCAGCCCAGGTTTCAGAAAGCAGTTGTAGCTAATCTACGGCTGTCAGTGGGCTTTAAGTTATATGTTGAGGTGATAAACTAAAGCAGTAATTAATGCTGTTTAATGTAGAAGGAGTTTTCTAATGAACCTAAATGAGCATCTCTTACCAGCCTCAATGATCCACAGCCTCCTACCCTGCTACCTTTGGTCGGTCCTTTCTTAAATAAAAGGTTCAGGAGGAAAAAGATACAAGTGAAACTTTCAGAAACTGGGTGTGAAGAGCCGACAATTATCATTCACAAGCCCTGAAACATGCCAGCAGTCACTGTCCATCAGTTTGCTGGTCAGGTTAAAATGTGCAGTGCTGTGAGTCCAGAAGCAGGATCGGGATCTTCATTTTAGACCAAGTCCATTTACACTGACGTTCCCACAGCTCTGAATGTCTGCTTTTGGAGAAGTTCATCAGTTTAACCTGGAAAGCACAATCCTGCTCATGTCTTTCCCACTGTGGTACAGAACAGAAACACACACAGATATCATGGCTGATGCTCTCTGATGAGGAACCAAGACTGAAAGGGGGAACCCATCCTCCTCCAGTCGACACTGGATCATAATAAAAATCAAAACAGGAATAAAAACAATAACTAAACAAAAAGGTCAATTTTGCATCAAGACAAACAAGATGAGAATGTGAGTGAGAGAGATAAAGTCCATGCAGGTGAACAGTCAGAAGCAGAGTCATGCAGGGAGGTGAGGATGAGTCAATGTGAGGCTCCAGAGCAGGACAGCGGGCAGGAGGGCAGTGGAGAGCCAGGTCAGGTCAGGCGGTACCAGGATGGAGCAGTTGGCCCCGGGCTTCTCAGTACATGTGAAAGAGACAGAAAACAGAAAGGAGGGAAAACACAGAGGGTTAGGAGGAGCACAGGAAAAGGTTACAGGAGAGGTCAGATCAGACTGATGTCCGGCCTGTAAAGGAAGTAGATTAGTGTGCTAGTGAGCTCTCTAGCAGCTGCATTCTGAACTAGTTGGAGCTTTTTTTTTAATGGTTTACATGAACTTCCAACCAGAAGAGCTTTACAGTCATCCAATCTAGAAGTTATGAATGCTGCACCAGCTTCTCTGCGTGATGTAAGGAGAGTACATTACCCAGTTTAGCAATATTACGTAGATGGAAGAAGGCAGTTTTAACCATGTAACAGATGTGTGCATCAAACGAGAGGACAGAGTCAGAAACAGCTCCTAGGCTTTTTACAGTGCTACTGGGTAAGACTGAGAATCCGTCTAAATCTACAGCAATATTTGCATGTTTGGATCAATAAGTAAGACCTCTCTCTGTCTTTCAGACAGGCTGTTATTTTATTAAGGTGGATAAGTAGAGCTGGGTGGCAATGAAAGTCAAGTCAATGCCATGTTTACAGATTATGTTGCCCAGCTGCAGCAAATAAAGAGTAAATACGAGTTCTCTGTTTTAGAGGACGCAGACGGTCATCATACCAAGACACTGACCTTTTCCTAATTAATGCAACATGGTCAAGATTAGAGCGGAGCACAGACAGCAGATCATCTGTTTCATGCTCAGGATCTAGAGGAGGAGATGGGCAGGAGATGGTTAAATCTGGAGGGTTATTAATAAAGACAGTAGCTGTAGAGGTTGCTATGGTACGCTTGCTCATAAAGCGAGGCTGCAGGGGGATCTCCTGGTTTAAGACTACATGGTTAGGTAGTGGTCAGAGATGGAGTCAGGCTGAGAGATGCTGACTATGCTGACTGTCTCAATACCCAGGGTCAGAACTAGGTGTGTATGGTTGCATCTCGGAGTTGGACTTCTAAGATTGATTAAACCAGTTCTGAGGGGTCCTGAGTCTCCAAGTGAATATTGAAATCTCCAACATTTAAAGTCTTATCAGTGGAGAAAGCTCCCTCTGATAAGAAGTCAGCAAATTCACTCAGTGAATGTGTATAAAGTCCAGGAGGACGACAGACTGTAATAAACAGAAGAGAGAGCTGCTTTTTAGAAGCCGGGGAAGAGTCTGCCACTTTCAGACTCAGCGCTAGAAACGATTTCACTTCAGAACCTGAGTTTTGGGTTTATGTCCAGAACTGGATCAGAGACCGAGGCTACTCCACTGCTGTGACCAGACCTGCGAGGAGAACTGCAGGAGTTCAAGCCTGGGGGAGTCGATTCATTCAAAGCAATGATTCATTAGGTTTAACCCCCGTTTCACAAAGACACAGTGAACTGAGGAGGTTTTCAGTAATAATCTCAGTGACAGGGACTGCTTTAGCTTCTAGAGATCCTACATTTAACAGCCCAAACTTAATGCGGGAAACACGAAGCGCTAATGTTGATTTAATCAGGTTGTTACGAGTCGAGCTTCTAAAGAAGAACCGAATCCAAACAGCGGTTCAGAGTCTCGCTCAAAATACCGGAGATCACGTGATCGCCCGAAGTGACGCTTCGCACGTCACTGAACGTAATGACGTCCAAGGCGCGTCACTTTCCCGGGAGCAACGAGCTGAATATGAACTGAAATATGAACTGAAATGAAACAGAAATGTAGAAACTGTGTGAATCTGCTGGACTTTCATTTAAAAACACAACAAAACATGCAGCAGTTTCTCTCTGAAGGTCAGGTGTTGTTTCCAAACCGACTAAAGAGTATAAAAGTGCTTGATAAAGCTCCTCCGTATTGGAGGGTTTTAACTGGAGACGATGTGAAATGAGCTCTAATAAAACACTGAAGTGTTTCTGTTTATTTCTGTGTTCAGCAGATGTTCAGTCTACATGCAGATTAAACAGGGGGGTTTTTCACATCATCAAATATTATCAAACGTGACTATTTTTATTTACGAGGAGAACAAAGCAGTTACACACTCAGATCAAATACATGCAGTTAAATGTAGATAAAATGACATTCAGTGAAGAGAAGAAACGCAGGCAGACATCACTGTATGGAGCTCCCGTCTCAGTCTGGACGAAGCTGATGAACACAAGTGAATCAGGCGATGGAGGTGTAGTGTTTTATTAGAACAGCAGGTGGCGCAGTAGAGCTGAGGAGCTGAGAAGCACTTTGACCTTAACTGTGTTAAAAAGCCTCGGGCTGCTTCCAGAAACCCCCAAATTTACTGCTTTTTCCTACTGATCCTCCTCCTCTCCTCCGGGACCCGGAAACTGGGTTTGTGGCTCCATCATGCCGCCTGTCCAAAAACCGGAGGAGACGAAAGAAGCGGCTTCCAGCGGAGGAGACATGAGAGGATCCCACCCAGGAAGAGTGTTAAAGATTTAGGAGTGAGATCACTGAGTGCTCCCAGAGACCACGGCAAATAGAGGAAGCAGCACACAAGTCCTAAACGCTCAGATTCACTAATATTACTGATCTGATCCAATGAGCAGTAAAGCAGTCCTAGAAATGTAGAGTTTAGAGAGACGAACCCGCTCCCCTGCTTCTCTACACCTGGCTTATTTACTGGAACTGAGCTGAAATGATCTTTATTCAGTGAACAACCGCAAGCACTGTCTGCTCAGTTCAGCTTTATTAATCACCCTATTTCTAACAAGCTGTTCTCATTATATATATATTTTACTTGGGGACAGATGAGGACACTGAACCCCTCATAAGGCAGCTAATAGGGACAACACTGTACCATCACATGTATGTCTTTTAGGAGCTAAGACGTCCCCCTACAGGGATGGACACTGAGCAGGGTGAGGCCACAGCAACCACATGGCGCTGGTTTGGGGCAGTGCATGCCATCCTGGGAGGCAAACCTTCAGTGGCCTCAACCAGTAAAGGCTCAGACACAGAGGGGGCCTACAAAGGGGAAGATGACGCGCCCTCCTGTGCCAAGTCCGACCCTGTGAGCCAGTCAGTCCCCTCCACCAGCAGGAGTGCCTCCTGTCCCCCCTCAGGAAGTCCAGCAGCTAAAAGGAGAAGGCGTACTGACTCTGCAGAGGTGCTGGAGTTTCTGAGAGAGGAAGCTGCCAGAGCTCAACGAGAGGAGGCTCAACATGAACACTTCTGTCCTTGTTTAAAAAAGATTGAAAGAATGTGAGGAGTTATTTGATGAATATTTTATTTGTGTACATAAAATATTTTTAGTTAATCCTTCAAATGAAATCTGATCTGTGTCTGTCTTTTCCTCTTTTGGGTCCATTACTGTCAAATGAAGTGAACTCCCACACTGTGGCCTCATTCTCAGTAGATTAGATATTTAAAGTTAAATAAGCTTGAATAATTATCACACAACTCTTAAATGAAGGAGTCTGGAATAAGCAGCACTTTTCCTAGCGCTGACCTCCCACCAAACTAAGTAATCAGGGGAGAAGGGCCTTGGTAAGAGAGGTGACCAAGAACCCAAACGGTCACTCTGGTTCAAAAAGATCCAGTTTACAGAAACGTCCAGAAGCGCAACCATCACTGCAGCTCTCCACCAATCTGGGCTTTATGGCAGAGTGGTCAGATACAGGAGAGCCCCTAAAGGACCCTCAGACTATAAGAAACAAGGTTCTCTGGTCTGATGCAACCAGGATTGAACTTTTTGGCCTCAGTTCTAAGAGTCATGTCTGGTGGAAACCAGGCCCTGCTCCTCACCTGCCCAACACCATTCTTTCAGTGAAGCTTCAGGCTGTGGGGGTATTTTTCAGGGTCTGGGACAGGGAGACTGGGTCAGGGTTGAGGGAAAGCTGAATGGAGTACAGATATATTCTTAAAGGAAACCTGGTCCAGAGCACTCAGGACCTCAGACGGGGCAAAGGATCACCTTCCAACGAGACAGTGACTCAACACAACACAGGAGTGGCTTAGAGACGACCCTGTGAATGCTCCAGAGTGGACAACTAGAGCCCTGCTTTACACCCTATTAAAATCTTTGAAGAGCCCTGAGAATAGCTGTCCACCGACGCCCTCATCCAACCTTACGGAGAGGATCTGCAGAGAAGAAAGGCCGAAAATCCCCAAATCCAGGTGAGCAAACCTTGCGGCATCATACCCAAGAAGACTGGAGGCTGTAATCACTGCCAAAGGTGCTTCACCTAAGTACTAAGTAAAGGGTCTGAATACTTATGTCACTGCAACATTTTAGTTTTTCTTTTTTTAAATAAATTTGCAGAAATTTATTAGAAAACTCTGTTTTCACTTTGTCATTGCGGGATAAACATGGTGCCAGTGTCTAAAGCTGTATATTTTCCTTCATAATGCCACTTTTATTAAAGATTTATGTTTCCTGATTAAGATTATATTAATAAAATGCCAGAGAAAGAAAAACTATTCCCAGCAACACTCAGTATAGAAGCAATTTTCCTTTATATCTGTTATTATTTACAGTTATTAATTAGAGTTACTTTTAATAATCTTTTAAATAGTTGTAAACACTGTTTTCTTAAACTAGTTTATCATTTTCAGTTTAGAGAGTCAGAAATATTTGTATTCAGGTTTAGGAGGGACTTTTATTTTGACAGGATTTCGTTCGCTACTCTGTCCAAGTGTTGCTAGCTTCACACTGCTAGCTCGTTGCTCGGGTCTGCAGCGGGACCGGGGAACCGACGCGCCTTGAAACGTGATTGCGTAACGAAGCGTCACTTCCGGCGTTCACGTGATCTCCGGTATGTTTGCGCGCGTGTTTGGACGCGGTTCTGCTTTAGAAGCTCGAGCTGTGATTCTTCACAGAGCGTCGAGCGACCGGCCCTCCGACCGGCGTTCAGGTTAGTGAGCTGGACAGTGGGCAGGTGAGTGATTTACATGATTTACTGGATTTAATCATCATTTATTCTGTCATTTCTCTGCTTGTTTTAAACAGTAATAAATCAGTGTCCCTCATAGTGTCTCAGACTAACCCTGCAGTATGGAGACTGTCTGTCCTCCACATGGTTTATAACTGGAGCTTCAGAAAATCTGCTTTAAAAATCTTATTAGAATTGATATAAATTCTTTTGCTACACCATCATTCAATACTACTGCTCTTAATGATATTCAGGGATTGTGCTGCTGCTGCCTCCATCCTAAGAGTAGGAAAACTGGTAAATGATCATGGACCCAGATTATCAGTGTTATCCTCCTGATTTCAGTGTAAAGCCATTTTCATCTAGAGAACGTTTCTGCTCCATCTACAGTTTTTAATCTTAGACCCTCCTTCCCCTCACTGCATGCTCAGCTTCTGGGAGAGGGGTCAGAGTAAATGTGTCATATTCAATGAGGGAAGTCCTCTCCTCTTTCATAGCCTCAACCCAGAATGTTGATTTAGCTGAATCTCTCTAAAGCTCTGTGGTTCATTACAGACCCTGTAGCAGTACAGGTCTTGAGCAAGACCTTTACGTACTTTTGCCCACCGCTCCAGGCACGTGTGTTCACAGCACAGCTGGGTTACAGAGGGAAGCCAAATTCCATCAGTCAAAAAATGTCAAATGGTGAATCTGGTGTTCTTGTCTTGTACGTTTTGTTACTTTGAAACAATGCGCAGAGAAGCAAATCCCACTATCACAGTTTTGGAGGTTCCACCGAGATCCCAATATTCCTCTGGGTCCAGAGTTTTCAGAGACAGGATCAGAAACTGACAGAGGCGGCCGCCGTCATCCCAATGAGTGATTCTGAGTCAATTCAGGCGCTCTACTGACTCTGAGACTCTGTACCTGAGGTGACCTTAAGTAAATTAATTAGACCGCTTGTCTTAGGAATTACGGGTCGCCATATTCTTAGACCTTGAGGTTACTTTAACCCGGATCCCTTTTGATATTTTAAGTTTCATATTTGTTTTAGACCATTGACTTTTTGACGTGATCCGGACTCAAAGGACGAAGATGTCCAAAGCAGCAAAGAAACACTTAAATTTCAGTACCCCTATCCGTCAGTAGGGACACAATTCTAACAGTGGATGTTTCAGGCTTACCACTCACAGAACATTTCTGCAGGAAGTTCAGGTAAATCTCTTCATAAGCTCCAGCTTGTTCAGAATGCTGCTGCCAGGGTACGAACTTGAGCTAGGAAATCTGATCATATTAGTCCAATTCTTTCATCCTTACACTGGTTACCTGTTAAATTCAGTACAGATCATAAAATACTTCTAAACCCCACATTATCTGGAGGAACTTCTTACACCTTACAGCCCTCCACGTACACTCCGCTCGCAAGATGCTGGCCTATTATCAGTCCCACGTATTAGAAAAAACAGTGCAGGAGGAAGAGCGTTCTTTTACAAAGCCCCCAACTTTGGAACAAGCTCCCTGTTAATATCCGGGAATCAGACACACTCTCAGTCTTTAAATCTAGATGAAAAACTTCTCTCTCTAACACCAGCTTTCAGAGAACTCTCCAGTTCTGTGTTCTGTCCTGCTCTGATTACATTTCACCACTGTTCTGTCCTGCTCTGATTACAGGCTTTTTATCACTATTATTGTGGTTGTGTCTCTAACTATTTCTGCTACAGGTCTCTCACTAAACGTAAAGCTTGTTCTAATCGTCATCTTTTTCTCTCTCTCCCCTCGTGTCCTGAGCTCCCTGTCTGGAGCTGCTTGTCTGGAGTTTCCCTCCCCACCCCCACTGGATCTATAGGAGCAGCTAGGTCAGTATGTACTAGTTCAAGTACTGCTTTTGCTCATGCATCAGGTTCTGTTTCTACTCTGAGCAGATTTGTCTTGTCTGCAGACTTCACAGTTCAGTTCATCAATCTTACCCTTGATTTTCATGCTCTCTACTGCATATTGTGAAACATCATAATTACAGTGAACAAGGATTTCATGCTGTTTGAATATTGTAACACACTGTAACCATCACCACTGTGATCATTGACCACATTCAGGTAATAAAGCCTGTTGTTCTCTTTAATGGGGAACTTGGTACCACTTTTGTGGCTTTGTCTTCATCTGAGCCAGTTGTTGTAATCCTTGTGCTCTCTGCTCCCTGTTATTGCGTTTCTGTCTGTTTCTGTCCGCCTGCTCAGGTACGAGCTCTCCAGGAGGTCGTCAAGCTTGTACGGTCGATCCAGCTGCTGTTTTAGAGGCAGTCAAACTTCGCTGACGAGGCTGGAGGCTGCCCGTGACTCCTCTAACGTGACCATCTTAATTCCAACACTACCGGCGCCACAGACACAGAGGGTCGTCATCTCCACTCCCGCATCTGAGAGAGCCTGGAACTGTCTGTGTGGCTGGAAAAAGCAGAGGGCTCTTCCACCACAGCAAGTTCTCACCTCTGCTAACTGGTTCAAGGACCTCAGCTCTTCACCTGCTCCGGCACAGAGGAAGACTCCTTAGGGCGGTGTTCTCACTGTTGAAGATTCTTCTGTAAAACCCTCAAAGTATCGACCCTAAAGAGTAACGCCACGTTCTCCTTTTTACCAGGTGCTCGCTTCCTGGATGTTGCCAGGTGGGTTTGGCACCATCGTTCTACACTGTTCTCCTCCTGATGCAGCATGGTCCTGAAGAAGCACTGCCGTACGCTTCTGGACACTGTTCGGGAAAAGCCAGACATCAGGATCATCGTCTTCAGCCCCCTGACCACTTATAGACCAGTAAGGGAGCCGTTTCCTCAGCTCTTCTCGCTCCACTGCTGGCTGTGGGACAGGTCCGTCTGCTCTGTCTTTGTGGACAGCTGGGAGAGCTTTTGGCTGCGCCTGGTCCTCTACCTCAGAGATGATACTTCACCTGTGCCGCCTGGGGTCCATCGTTCTCTCCAGGAGCATCAAGAAGGTGCCAGGCCAGGACTGACTGGCCCTTCCCAGTCACACTGTCAGGTTAGTGAACTGCATAGTTGGCAGGTAAGTGATTTACATGATTTACTTGATTCCACCCATTTATTCTATCACTTTTCTGCTTGTATTAAAAAGTAATGTCAGTGTCACTCATAGTATTTCAGACAAATTCTGCAGTGTTGAGACGGTCATGGTTTGTAATTGTAACGTTGGAAAATCTGCTTTATAAATCTTTTTTATATTTATATAAATTCTTCCATCTTTCCGAGTACAAGCAGTTCTGCATTGAGTTTGGGCTGTTAAATATACAGTGGGGCAAAAAAGTATTTAGTCAGCCACTGATTGTGCAAGTTCTCTTACTTAGAAAGATATGAGAGGTCTGTAATTTATCATAGGTTCATTTCAACTTTGAGAGACAAAACAAAAAATAAAAAAAATCCAGGAAATCACATTGTAGGATTTATGAAGAATTTATTTGTAAATTATGGTAAGTTTTTCTGGACTAGTCAAGGTTTCTGGCTCTCACTGACTTGATTGAAGCTCTTCTGTCCTCCACTTGTTACCTGTATTAATGGCACCTGTTTGACCTCGTTATCTGTATAGCACACCTGTCCACAGCCTCAAACAGTCAGACTCCAAACCTCCAACCTGCTTAAGCCAGTACATGTCCAGACCCGTCTGAAGTGAACCACCTTAATTCACTAGATCTCTGTGAAACTAAATCAAGGGTGTAGGTCTGTTAATTACATTGGTGGGGGTCATAAAATCAGTTCACACAGGGTCTCCTGGAAGCTGAGTGTTTCTGTATTTATGATGACCTTAAAACTCTAACTAAAACTACAGGTAATTTCTGAATATGAAGTGTCCAAAATACAAGTGTCCAAAGAAACACATAGGGTAAGAGAGTAAATGTAAATGACTGCAGAATTTTAAATAGTGAAATAGATTTCAGACTGTGTGCTAACCAGCCAATTAATCCTCAGAGTCCATATTGACTATTTAAGTCAAGACAGGTTGCCAAGTAGTATTAAATTTACCACTGCACCCAATTTTAGGTAGGAGGGTTTTCTCTTTCCCTTTAAGTACTCTAAGTAGTCTTAGCCAGAACCATTTGAACAAGATTTCAGTGTAACTGACAGTTCGACAAGGTTTTTCTTGATCAGACTCAGTTCTGAAGTCTTCCTCCGGCGTTACGTTTACTGCAGGATTAAAGTGTTTCCCTACATTCCTAAGGCTGACCGATCGAGTTGATTATTTAAGCGCAGAGATGCAAATCCCACTACCTCAGTTTTGGAGGTTCCACCAAGATCCCAATATTCCTCTGGGTCCAGAGTTTTCAGAGACAGGATCAGAAAGCGACAGAGGCGGCCGCCGTCATCCCAATGAGTGATTGAGTCCATTCAGGCGCTCTACTGACTCTGAGACTCTGTACCCGAGGTGACTGTAAGTAAATGAAGTAGACCGCTTGCCTTATACATTTAGAAGAGACGGGACGCCGTATTCATTTCAGTCTCACAGTTGACTTGGCAACCTCTTGTTGGCAAATTGTAATAAATTTGGATCCCTGAAAAATTCTCTGGTTTAAACAACCCTGAGAATCTAAATATTCAGGACATTTAGTTCTGCACTTGCCACACAGACACCAGACTGTACTGTGGGTAGCAAGTGTTAGTCATGGAATGCTGTTCTTTTTCCTCCATGTATACCACCCCTAATGTCCAAATTACTCAATTTTACTTTCATCAGTCCACAGCACCTTATTCTTAAATGAAGCTGGCTTGTCCAACTGTGCTTTAGCAGACCTCCAGCGACTCTGTTTGTGGCGTGTGCAGAAAAGGCTGCTTCTGCATTACTCTCCCATACAGCCTCTCCTTGTGTAAAGTGCGCTGAGTAGTTGAACGATGCGCAGTGACTCCATCTGCAGCATGATGATGTAGGTCTTTGGAGCTGGTCTGTGGGTTGACTATGACTGTACTTACCATCCTTCACCTCTGCCTATCTGAGATTTTTCTTGACCTGCCACTTCGGGCCGTAACTAGAACTGTGCCTATGGTCTTCAGTTTCCTCACCATGTTCCTCACAGTGAAGACTGACAGCTGAAATCTGAGAGCTTTTTGTAGGCTGGAAGTCCAGGTAAATCTCTTCATAAGCTCCAGCTTGTTCAGAATGCTGCTGCCAGGGTACGAACTAGAGCTAGGAAATCTGATCATATTAGTCCAGTTCTTTTATCCTTACACTAATTAGCTGTTAAATTCAGTACAGATCATAAAATACTTCTAACATATTAATCTCTCAATGGTCTTGACCCCACATTATCTGGAGGAACTTCTTACACCTTACAACCCTCCACGTACACTCCGCTCACAAGATGCTGGCCTATTATCAGTCCCACGTATTAGAAAAAACAGTGCAGGAGGAAGAGCGTTCTTTTATAAAGCCCCCAACTTTGGAACAAGCTTCCTGTTGATATCTGGGAATCAGACACACACTCAGTCTTTAAATCTAGATGAACAACTTCTCTCCAGTTCTGTGTTCTGTCCTGCTCTGATTACATTTCACCACTGTTCTGTCCTGCTCTGATTACAGGCTTTTTATTACTATTATTGTGGTTGTGTCTCTAACTATTTCTGCTACAGGTCTCTCACTAAACGTAAAGCTTGTTCTAATCTTCATCTTTTTCTCTCTCTTCTCATGTCCTGAGCTGCCTGCCTGGAGTTGCCCTTTTTTGGTTCCGTTCCGGTGTCTTGGTATCAGGCCTGTCCCACTACTCAGCAGAGTTCCAACACAACCATCCTAACCCCTCTCTGTCTCTCTCTTTTACATGTACTGAGATGCCCTGCTGTCCAGTCTGGAGGTGTCCATTCGTCTATGTTCCGGAATCAGACCTTCATTATCTCTCTGTCCAGCACCTACTCACACTCCTTCATAACTGTATATTGTTATTCCTTTTCTGATTATTACACAGTGCTTGAAGTTGGAGCGGAGCAGAGTTCTGTTATTCACTACGTCTGCGGTTTTGCTTCTATGCCTTTGAACTCTTCAGCGAGTGTGGACTTGAGTTCTGAACCGAGAAGCTCGGAGATGTTCATTTCAAAACACAGAGAACCTCCTCATCCCTCCATGTCTGTTAGGCCTAGCAGATCAACCTCGCCATCTAAGCTGTTTGCAGTGTTTCTTCTCTTGTATAGAAATTGAGATTTTTAGCCATTATATAAACCAGTGAGTTTTTGGCTGTAGATCCAAATTAGTGATCCTCTGAAAACTTTCTGATGTTGTACAGCGCTAAATTTCAGTCTTTTATGGGAGCTTCTTGGTCGAGGCTTCTCAGCTTCACCTCCATTGCCTGAGTCACTTGTGTTTCTATAAGCTTTGTCCAAACTGAAACAGGAGCACCATACAGTGATGTCTGCCTGTGTTTGTTCTCTTAATTGAACGTTAGTTTTTTTATGTAATCTCTCATATGTCTGTTTATATTCAGCTCGTTATGCTCAGGTCTACAGTGGGACCGGGGAATTGAGGCGCTTGACTTCTTAAACCGAAGCGTCACCACCTCAGCTCTTCTACTTTGCCTTCACCTGCTTCATCCCTCAAGGACAACCCCTCAGGGCAGTGTTCTCATTGATGGAGATTCTACTGAAACCACTTAAGCATCGAGCCCAAAGAGTAACACCACAGTCTCCTGTTTTCCAGATGCCGTGTTCTGGACTTCGTCAGGCGGCTTCCCTTCACACTGCGACAGCGAGATGCCTTTGGCACAATCATTCTCTACTGTTCGCAGCGAGTTCCTGACGTTGGTGAACTGAATAGTTGGCAGGTAAGTAATTTTACATCATTTTTTCTATTTTAATAACCATTTATTCTGTCATTTCTCTGCTTGTATTAATAATTAATTTGGTCAGTGTCTGTATCTTCAGTATCTCGCACCCAGTCAGCTAAGTACTGAGGTGCTTTCCTCTCTCTTTGAAAAGTGTGTACTATGTCTGTCTCCCTCTGAGCACCATCTTGAGCATCAGGTTTAGACTCTTGAACCTCTTCTGGAGTCTGATCAACACTGTTGGCTGTTGGAATGGGGGGTACACCCCTCTCACCTTGGGATCATCAGCTGCCATTGACTGGTCAGTCTGGGTTTGTTGTTCTTTAACACCCTTTGTATGAAATTTCGCAAGCCTGTGTTTAAGCACTTTCCCTGTGTCTGGATATTAGACTAGGCATGCTGGACTGTTTTTTTTGGGTTTTTCCTCTTTCCCTTTAAGTAATCTAAGCAGTCTTAGCCAGCACCTTTTGAACAAGATTTCAGTGTAACTGACTGTACAGCAAGGTTTTTCAGACGAAGTCCTGAAGTCTTCCTCCGGTGTTACGTTTACTGCAGGATTAAAGTGTTTCTCTACATTCCTAAGACTGACTGATCGAGTTGATTCTTTAAGCACGGAGAAGTAAATCCCACTACCACAGTTTTGGAGGTTCCACAGAGATCCCAATATTCCTCTGGGTCCAGAGTTTTCAGAGACAGGATCAAAAACCGACAGAGGCGGCCGCCGTCATCCCAATGAGTGATTCTGAGTCCATTCAGGCGCTCTACTGACTCCGAGACTCTGTACCCGAGGTGACTGTGTAAATTAATTAGGCCTTACGAATTTAGAATAAACAGGAGGAGACGGACGCTGTATTCTTAGACCTTCAGGTTACTTTAACCCGAATCCCTTTTGATATTTTAATTTTAACATTGACTTTTTGCAGCTATCCGGACTCAAAGGATGAAGATGTCCAAAGCATTGCCTTAAGATCATTTCAGTCTCATAGTGGTCTGAACTGGGAATTTCTCGGGATCCAGATTTGTTTTAAATTCTAAGATTCTAGAAAGATTCTAAGATATTGTCTTGAAATAGTTTTATTCTCAGTTTAAATTTTTCAGGGATCCAAATTTATTACAAATTAAGTTTTAAGGACATTTAATTATTCATTACTGTTCAACCTAGAGAATTTTGTAAAGGGATCTGCACTTATTTTTTAGAAAATTGAAAGATTCTGAAGCAAGGTTTTGGAAATAAATGTTTTTCAGGGCTGTTCAAATTAGACATTTTGAGGGTTCTAAGACAAGGGGGTTTATAATACCCAAAGAGTTTAGACTATACACGTGACATTAATACATAGTTACAGTTATGATTAGTAGCGCTTTATTAAGCATAAAGGTATCTGCTATAGATAGAGATATATTTATCCCCACCCCCCCCCAGCAAGCAAAACAGCTGATGGGCCTTACCATGCTCAATGTCCTGTGTCTACCTGTGACCATGTTGAATGCCTAAAATAATTGACATATAAACCCAGTAATTCTATCCTATTCTATCTGCTTTTAAAACTGATTTGACACGAACAGTTGAGGGCCTACTTTATAGTCTTTAATATCAGCTGTTGTCTTTATCTGAGACAGTTGTTGTGATGTACTGTGTTACTGTACAGTACTCTGTCTCGCTGACCGTTGTTTGCGTTTGTCTGTGTTTACTCTGGAGTAACTTGGTGACCGCGGAGGAGCGAGATCTCCAGATGCTCTGCAAGGAGGTCATCAAGCTTGACTGCTGCTGCTGCTGTAGAGGCAGTCCAAACTCCAACGGAAGACGAGGCTGGAGTCTGTTCGTGACTCCTCCAACGATGGTCATCTTAAATCCAGCACTACCGGCATGGCGGACACAGAGGGTTGTTGTCTCCACTCCTGCACCAGAGAGGGCCTGGGGCCGTCGTCGTGGCCTGGAAAAGCAGAGGGCTCCTCCACCACCACAGCTGCTTTTCATCTAAATGTACTGGCGTGAGGTTATCAGTTCTTCAACTTCACCTTTTTCCTTAAAATGTTTTTTTTTTTTTTTTTTCCCTCCAGGAGTCCTGGACATTGCCAACTTTCTCCACTTTTTCTCTACCCGATGCAGTGAGGCCCTTAAGGAGCACTGCCACACACTTCTGGACACCACTCGGAAAAAGACAGGACCCTAGATTAGGCAGCTGGATAGTGGGCAGGTAATAATATTTCTGTCATTTCTCTGCTTGTTTTAAAAAGTAATAAATCAGTGTCCCTCATAGTGTCTCAGACTAACCCTGCAGTATGGAGATTCTGTCCTTCACATGGTTTATAATTAGAGCTTCAGAAAATTTGCTTTAAAAATCTTATTAGAATTGATATAAATTATTTTACTACACCATCATTTAATACTACTGCTCTTATTCTGTTTATTTCAGAGTCTTTATTCATCAGTCTGTTCTCAATTCTTCCTCACTTATTCATCCTTCACCCATAACGCTGTCATATTTCTAATGCCCAGTGCTCCATGCTTTAGCCTCCCCCCCTTTACTGGATCTATAGGAGCAGCTAGGTCAGCCTGTACTAGTTCAAGTACTGCTTTTGCTCGTGCATCAGGTTGTTACTACTCTGAGCAGATTTCTCTTGTATGCAGACTTCACAGTTCAGTTAATCAATCCTACCCTTGATCTTCATGCTCTCTACTGCATAATGTGAAACATCATAATTACAGTGAACAAGGATTTCATGCTGTTTGAATATTGTAACACACTGCAACCATCAGCACTGTGATCATTGGCCACATTCAGGTAATAAAGCCTATTGTACTTGGTACCGTATTTTTGGCTGTTCATCACGTCCTTGGTGAGAGTTCAGAGGCTGTCGCCGTTTCCTTCTGAATGCATCGACTCCTCAAGGTTTAGCTATTGCAGTTACTCATGTGGAAGTGGTCGTGGCGGAGTCCCCGCAATTCAGTTCACTTCTATGCACAACCCAAATCTCAGGTTCTGAAGCTAAATACTCGACAGCTAGTGTCTTATTAACCTTCCAGATTTCTCCACCTCCTTTCAATTTCACCCTAAAGATCTAGAGCATGTAACAGATGATCTGCAGACTGTGATCCGTTCTAGCCTTGGCAGTGTTGTTCCACAACAAATTTGGTAGAAAAGCCTAGCACTGTGGTTTAATGAACAGATATGTACTCTGAAACCGATCACTGCTGAATTGAACTGCAGAACAGAATTAGAAATCTGAGTCGAGTGGTATCAGTTTGGTCGAGCGACCATCCCTACTTTAAGATAAAGAAGACAAAGCTGATATGAAAGATTATAGTCAGCTTTTGTGATCCTTTTGTGCTCTCTGCTCCCTGTGTTACTGTGCAGTTTGCATTTCTGTCTGTGTTTTTACTCAGAGGTGACCACGGAGGAACAAGCTCTTCAGGAGTTCGTCAAGCTGCAATATTGAGACTTCCATGGTTTGTAATTGTAACGTCGGAAAATCTGCTTTAAACGTTTTAATAGAATTTATATAAATTCTTCCATCTTTCAGGGTACAAGCAGTTCTGCATTGTGTTTGGGCTGTTAAATATACAGTGTGGCAAAAAAGTATTCAGTCAGCCGCTGATTGCAAGTTCTCTTACTTAGAAAGATGAGAGAGGTCTGTAATTTTATTTAAAAAAAAACAGGAAATCGCATGGTAGGATTTTTAAAGAATGTATTTGTAAATTATGGTGGAAAATAAGTATTTGGTCACCCACAAACAAGATTTCTGGCTCTCACAGACCTGTAACTTTTTTAAGATGCTCTCTCTGTGAAACTAAATCAAGGGTGTAGGTCTATTTATTACATTGGTGGGGGTCATAAAATCGGATCACACAGAGTCTCCTGGAAGCCGAGTGTTTCTGTATTTATGATGAACTTTAAATCTCTAACTGTAAAAATACAGGTAATTTCTGAATATGAAGTTATAAAAGCTCATACAAGTGTCCAAAGAAACACAAAGGGTAAGAGAGTAAATGTAAATGACTGCAGAATTTTAAATAGTGAAATAGATTTCAGACTGGGTGCTAACCAGCCAATTAATCCTCAGAGTCCATATTGTCTATTTAAGTTCCAGCAAGATCCCAATATTCCTCTGGGTCCAGAGTTTTCAGAGACAGGATCAGAAACGGACAGAGGCGGCCGCCGTCATCCCAATGAGTGATTCTGAGTCAATTCGGGCGCTCTACTGACTCCGACACTCTGTACCCGAGGTGACTAAGTAAATTAATTAGACCACTTGCCTTACGAATTTAGAATAAACGGGAGGAGACGAGACGCCGTATTCTTAGACCTTCAGGTTACTTTAACCCGGATCCCTTTGATATTTTAATTTTCAAATGTGTTTTTCTACCACTGACCAAAGCCTTAAAATAATTTCAGTCTCACAGAATTTTCCAATTTAAAACAAATCTGGATCCCAGTGAAGACAACTAAGATATTGTCTTGGAATATTTTGATTCTCAGTGTTGTTTAAAGCAGAGAATTTTTCAGGGATCCAAATTTAGTTTGTAGCCAAGTGAGAATAATGAGACTGAAACTAATGACTTACCAGTTTTTGTTGATATTCCAAAACATTTCTCAGTCTCAGAATGAATGATATTGGGTGAATGAAGGGGGCATCTCTGGTTAAAGTGCTGCAAGCAAAACAGCTGATAGGCCTCATCATGCTCAATGTCCCATGTCCCAGGAAGCAGAAGAAGGGTTATCCACAAGGATAAATTCCCTTTTGGAAAATGAAACCATGGTTGCATGTGAATCTTCACTGGTGAATAGCCCTCTGAGAAAAGCCCTGCTGTGAATTCATTCTCAGATCAGGTGGCTAGAAACAGCTATGTCAGGAAATGCAGTAGTGCTTCAGATGGTTTCCACAACATCACAACAGCAGTGTAAGAAAAATGAGGATGTGTACGATGTGGATATTTCAGACTTGACGCTTGACATATCTTCATCATCAAATGATGGAATTGTTTTGCAGCAGTCTGATGATCAGATATTAATATTGTCTGATACTCACAAGTACTCACTAAAGGAAGGATCGTTTTTGTCTAAAAAAAAAAAAAAAAAAAGAATCAGTTCAGGAGTGTGTCTTATTCTCTCCTGTATCAGCTCTGTCTTCATCTTAGACAGTTGTTGTGATGCTTGTGCTCTGCTCCCTGTGTTATTGTACAGTACTGTCTCACTGATCGTCGTTTGCGTTGCTCTGTGTTTACTCTGGAGGTACTTGGTGACTGCGGAGGAGTGAGATCTCCAGGCGCTCTGCAAGGAGGTCATCAAGCTTTACTGCTATTGTTGTAGAGGCAGTCCAGACTCCACCAACGGAAGACGAGGCTGGAGACTCCTCTAACGCTGGCCATCTTAAATCCAGCACTACCAACGTAGCGGACACAGAGGGTTATCATCTCCACTCCCGCACCGGAGAGGACCTGGAAAAGCAGAGGGCTCCTCCACCACCACAGCCAGTTTTCACATCTACTAACTGCTGCGAGGTCCTCAGCTCTTTGTTGCGCCCTGAGGAGACGCTACAAGGCCGTTCTTCCCTCATCTTGTGTGGTACCTGTGCGTAAAACACTGCACCCAAAGGACCTAAACAGCTTCAGGCCGGTGGCACTGGCTTCTCATCTGATGAAATCACTGGAGAGGCTGGTCTTTTAACCACATCCGCCCTCTGGTGAGCCCATCCATGGACTCTCTTCAGTTTGCCTACCAGTCTGGTGTCGGGGTGGATGATGCTGTCATCTGTCTTCTACACAGAGCTCTTTCTCACCTGGAGAAGCCCGGCAGCACTGTGAGGACACACACCAAAACACACCACAACAACACAACACCAAAACACACCACAACAACACAACAGGGAGGGAGGTTCTAGCTAGAGAGCTCGCCCATGCCCATTACCAAGATTCTCAATCTTTCAGAAATGATTAGCTGTCATGCACTGATTCACATCACACAGCGTTTGAGCTCGTTTAGACTCATTGTGGTGATGAACCCCCAAGTTCAAGATTCCTTCAAGATCTGTTTCATCTAGTGTTGTATGGCTAAAACAGTTAGTGCTGCCATCTGGTGACCAGTTTGTGTCCTCCCTCTCTCTCTCTCTCTCTCTCTCTCTCTCTCTCTCCGCCGCTGACCCCGCCCCCTGTTTACAGAGAGGGATGTAAATATAAATGCGTCTTCAGAGAGACACAAAATAAATAAATTAATAAACCAAAAAAACGAAGTATCTCTGCCAAACTGTCTGTTTTAGGGTCACTTTGTGGGTCCAAAGGCAAGATAAAGGAGGAGGGCTGAGCGTAGAGTAGCAGCTCCTCCCCACAGAACAGTCTTCTGATTAAATTTGATATGCTAACTTTTAACAACACAGAGCTACATTGATTTATGTCATTTATGTAAAATGATTTATGTAATGTGGGACATTTGACCTATTTCAAAAGCAAAAAAAAAAAAGGAATCAACTTAAGAAGTTCATTTATTCAGAGTTCATTTGTACACAATTATGCAAATCATACAAATTAGGAGATGATGTCGTCTAGCGACCTTTAGGACGGTCAACAGCTGCTTTCCTTACCTAACCACGCCAATGGCGGTCACGCTGAGGCAGCTTGGGACTCTGAGGATTTCCTGCTGCTCTGACAGTCTTTTAGCTGGTAATTGTGTTATTTTCCTGTAAATATGGTGATGGTCAGTAGTCTAGCTCTGGTCACATCAGTGTCGCGGTGAGGGTCATTTATTTGTTTATTATTATTATTATTTGTCTTTTCTGCTGTGTTATATGAGGGAGGAGGTAAGACCGCTGTGTTTAGTGTTTTCTCTTTTTCTAGGTTATTTAGTAAGATGGGATGTGAGGTTCTGTTTATTTTGGTCTTCTCTCACCCTGAAGTTTTATGATGTTCATTTGATGTTGTTTGTTTGTGTTGAAAATAATAAAAGATTTCACTTGAGCATCAGATCTGTTGTGCTGGTTCCTTTATTTCTCTCCCCAAAGCTCTAGACCTCAACTTCACTATATTATAAAGGGTGTGATGAACGGGGTCAGAAGTTCACTTTTAATGTTGCAAATAAATCAGCCCAGGTTTCAGAAAGCAGTTGTAGCTAATCTACGGCTGTCAGTGGGCTTTAAGTTATATGTTGAGGTGATAAACTAAAGCAGTAATTAATGCTGTTTAATGTAGAAGGAGTTTTCTAAAGAACCTAAATGAGCATCTCTTACCAGCCTCAATGATCCACAGCCTCCTACCCTGCTACCTTTGGTGCAGTTCTGTGACTCTTAATTGTAGAAGTAACACGGTCGGTCCTTTCTTAAATAAAAGGTTCAGGAGGAAAAAGATACGAGTGAAACTTTCAGAAACTGGGTGTGAAGAGCCGACAATTATCATTCACAAGCCCTGAAACATGCCAGCAGTCACTGTCCATCAGTTTGCTGGTCAGGTTAAAATGTGCAGTGCTGTGAGTCCAGAAGCAGGATCAGGATCTTCATTTTAGACCAAGTCCATTTACACTGACGTTCCCACAGCTCTGAATGTCTGCTTTTGTAGAAGTTCATCAGTTTAACCTGGAAAGCACAATCCTGCTCACGTCTTTCCCACTGTGGTACAGAACAGAAACACACACAGATATCATGGCCGAAGCTCTCTGATGAGGACGTTATTCGTACAGCTAATCTAACAGCTCAATGCTCTCTGATGAGAAACCAAGACTGAAAGGGGGAACCCATCCTCCTCCAGTCGACACTGGATCATAATAAAAATCAAAACAGGAATAAAAACAATAACAAAACAAAAAGGTCAATTTTGCATCAAGACAAACAAGATGAGAATGTGAGTGAGAGAGAGATAAAGTCCATGCAGGTAAACAGTCAGAAGCAGAGTCATGCAGGGAGGTGAGGATGAGTCAATGTGAGGCTCCAGAGCAGGACCGCGGGCAGGAGGGCAGTGGAGAGCCAGGTCAGGTCAGGCGGTACCAGGATGGAGCAGTTGGCCCCGGGCTTCTCAGTACATGTGAAAGAGACAGAAAACAGAAAGGAGGGAAAACACAGAGGGTTAGGAGGAGCACAGGAAAAGGTTACAGGAGGAGGGGTGTTCAGGAGAGGTCAGATCAGACTGATGTCCGGCCTGTAAAGGAAGGAGATTAGAGAGACTGCAGAACTGATCAGGAACCTGTGAACAGAGAGCAGAACAGTCCAAACCTGTTAGTGTTCATATAAGCTACATCAGCAAGGAGAACAGTCCAGTGCACTGATGGATTCTCTGAAAGCTTGAGCTTAAAGGTAGGTTTTTAATCTGGATTTAAACACAGTGTGTCTGAGTCCCGAACAGCAGCAGGAGGTTTATTCCAGAGTTGAGGAGCCTGATAAGAGAAAGCTCCTCCTCCAGCGTTGATTCTCCTGAGGCGAGGAACTGACAGAAGGCCAGCGTCCTGCGAGCGAAGTGTACGTGACTGCTTGTAGGTTTAAGAAGTTCCCCAAGATATTGTAGGGCCAAACCGTTTAGTGACTTATAGGTCAGAAGGAGTATTTTATAATCAGTGCAGAATTGAACTGGTAACCAGTGCAGGGACGAGAGAATGGGACTAATATGGCCAAATCTCTGAGCCCTAGTGAGCTCTCTAGCAGCTGCATTCTGAACTAGTTGGAGCTTTTTGTTAATGGTTTACATGAACTTCCAACCAGAAGAGCTTTATAGTCATCCAATCTAGAAGTTATGAATGCTGCACCAGCTTCTCTGCGTGATGTAAGGAGAGTACATTACCCAGTTTAGCAATATTACGTAGGTGGAAGAAGGCAGTTTTAACCATGTAACAGAGGACAGAGTCAGAAACAGCTCCTAGGCTTTTTACAGTGCTACTGGGTAAGACTGAGAATCCATCTAAATCTACAGCAATATTTGCATGTTTGGATCAATAAGTAAGACCTCTCTCTGTCTTTCAGACAGGCTGTTATTTTATTAAGGTGGATAAGTAGAGCTGGGTGGCAATGAAAGTCAAGTCAATGCCATGTTTACAGATTATGTTGCCCAGCTGCAGCAAATAAAGAGTAAATACGAGTTCTCTGTTTTAGAGGACGCAGGCGTACCACTCCAAGACGCTGACCTTTTCCTAATTAATGCAACATGGTCAAGATTAGAGCGGAGCACAGACAGCAGATCATCTGTTTCATGCTCAGGATCTAGAGGAGGAGATGGGCAGGAGATGGTTAAATCTGGAGGGTTATTAATAAAGACACTGGCTGTAGAGGTTGTTATGGTATGCTTGCTCATAAAGCGAGGCTGCAGGAGGATCTCCTGGTTTAAGACTACATGGTTAGGTAGTGGTCAGAGATAGAGTTAGGCTGAGAGATGCTGACTATGCTGACTGTCTCAATACCCAGGTTCAGAACTAGGTGTGTATGGTTGCATCTCGGAGTTGGACATCTAAGATTGATTAAACCAGTTCTGAGGGGTCCTGAGTCTCCAAGTGAATATTTAAATCTCCAACATTTAAAGTCTTATCAGTAGAGAAAGCTCCCTCTGATAAGAAGTCAGCAAATTCACTCAGTAAATGTGTATGAAGTCCAGGAGGACGACAGACTGTAATAAACAGAAGAGAGAGCTGCTTTTTAGAAGCCGGGGAAGAGTCTGCCACTTTCAGACTCAGCACTAGAAACGATTTCACTTCAGAACCTGAGTTTTGGGTTTATGTCCAGAACTGGATCAGAGATCGAGGCTACTCCACTGCTGTGACCAGACCTGCGAGGAGAACTGCAGGAGTTCAAGCCTGGGGGAGTCGATTCATTCAAAGCAATGATTCATTAGGTTTAACCCCCGTTTCACAAAGACACAGTGAACTGAGGAGGTTTTCAGTAATAATCTCAGTGACAGGGACTGCTTTAGCTTCTAGAGATCCTACATTTAACAGCCCAAACTTAATGCGGGAAACACGAAGCGCTAATGTTGATTTAATCAGGTTGTTACGAGTCGAGCTTCTAAAGAAGAACCGAATCCAAACAGCGGTTCAGAGTCTCGCTCAAAATACCGGAGATCACGTGATCGCCCGAAGTGACGCTTCGCACGTCACTGAACGTAATTACGTTCAAGGCGCGTCACTTTCCCGGGAGCAACGAGCTGAATATGAACTGAAATATGAACTGAAATGAAATAGAAATGTAGAAACTGTGTGAATCTGCTGGACTTTCATTTAAAAACACAACAAAACATGCAGCAGTTTCTCTCTGAAGGTCAGGTGTTGTTTCCAAACCGACTAAAGAGAATAAAAGTGCTTGATAAAGCTCCTCCGTATTGGAGGGTTTTTAACTGGAGACGATGTGAAATGAGCTCTAATAAAACACTGAAGTGTTTCTGTTTATTTCTGTGTTCAGCAGATGTTCAGTCTACATGCAGATTAAACGGGGATTTTTCACATCATCAAATATTATCAAACGTCACTATTTTTATTTACGAGGAGAACAAAGCAGTTACACACTCAGATCAAACACATGCAGTTAAATGTAGATAAAATGACATTCAGTGAAGAGAAGAAACACAGGCAGACATCACTGTATGGAGCTCCCGTCTCAGTCTGGACGAAGCTGATGAACACAAGTGAATCAGGCGATGGAGGTGTAGTGTTTTATTAGAACAGCAGGTGGCGCAGTAGAGCTGAGGAGCTGAGAAGCACTTTGACCTTAACTGTGTTAAAAAGCCTCGGGCTGCTTCCAGAAACTCCAACATTTACTGCTCATTTTCAGTGAACAACCGCAAGCACTGTCTGCTCAGTTCAGCTTTATTAATCACCCTATTTCTAACAAGCTGTTCTCATTATATATATATATATATATATATATATATATATATATATATATATATATATATATATAAATAAATAATTCACAGTTAAAAGTTAAATAGACAGAATTGCTGTATATGTGCTGCTCTGTGTAGCAGCTGTGATTGGCTGGGCAGTACTAGGGGTGTGCTGAAAGCGAGAGTTGTGATTGGCTCAGTTCATCAGTAGTCAACATCATATCTAAAAGAGATCAGCTGTCCCATTTCCCCAATTACTGCTACACTAATGAGTTTTCTCCTCAGAGCTCAGACTCAGTGTTTCACATCAAGATACAGAGAGAAGTTCAAAACAAAGAAACATCCAGAACACATCAGTAATGCAGGTCAGCTGTTCATTCAGGCTCTGTTCCTGAACGTGATACGAATATTATAAACTTCACAGTTGTTTGGAGAAGATGAAACATTAAGAACACAAACTGAGGGAGGCAACAATGACACACTGACTAGAAACACAGAAATAAACTGAACCATTGGTACAACCAGACAAGATAACTAAGGTAAGGAACCACTGGACAATGAATTAACAAACCGCTGACTGACAGGAACACATCAAGGACAGGGCAAACAAACACGTGCACCATGTGCAAAGACAGACAAAGGCCAGCGTGAAACACAGGGGTAGATATACACAAGCAAGGACGAGGGCGTGGCGAGGAACGGGGTACAGGTGTGAACACTTAGGCACAGGAGGGACCAGAACTGACGAGAGACAAAAGCACGAGGCAGGGCAAAACAAGGTCAGGCTAGAACAACTGAAACGGCACAGCTAGAAATAAAACAGGCAGGGTAAGACCAGAACAGAGGAGACCAGGACAGGTGGGACAGAAACTGATTCACTGATTAGTTGTGAGCTTTTCTGTGGACGAGTTGTGATGAAAAGGAGGAAAACACTTTTCTCCAGTTTGGATCTCAGCCCCTTTTCTTCCTACAATGGAAAACACACACACACACACACACACACAATCACACACACACACATATTAAACACTTTATACACTTTCATCTCCAACCATGAGGGTTATTTAGGCTGTACTCTACACACTGCACACAAACAATAACACTTTTCTACAAAACAGCAATGGCTAACTGTACAGTTTATTAACAACTCAGCTGAAGGTGGCGCTATTGCAGATGTCCCCCAATAGCAGGCTTTGTGTGGACTTTTTGAACAAAATGCTGCAGAAGTATTGGAGCAGAAATGAAAATATTGCTGCACTGATATGAAAGTAACACGAGTATTTGAGCAGCGTGAGGATAGAGCTTTCTCTCAGACTGTGTTTTAAAATGAAGGTCACACTGATGATCAATCAGAGGAAATATCTCACATACTTTAAAAATGAATCTCAGTCTAGATCATCTAAAGGGGAGAGGAAGCTCCCTGCTGATGTAGCTTATATGAACACTAACAGGTTTGGACTGTTCTGCTCTCTGTTCACAGGTTCCTGATCAGTTCCTGATCAGCATCACCATCATCAACATCATCATCATCATCACCATCACCACCATCATCATCATCATCATCATCACCACCATCATCATTATCATCATCACCACCATCCTCACCATCATCATCATCATCATCATCATCAACACCATCACCATCACCATCATCATTATCATCATCACCATCCTTTCATCCTCATCATCACCATCATTATCATCATCATCACCATTATTCTCACCATCATCATCCTCATCCTCATCCTCACCATCATCATCATCATCATCATCACCACCACCATCATCATCATCATCATCACCATCATCACCATCATCATCATCACCACCATCATAACCATCATCATTATCACCCTCATCCTCACCATTATCATCATCATCATCATCATCACCATCATCATCCTCTGTGTAATTGTATCTTTTCTAGGTCTGAAGATAAATTATCATGATGCAACATTTGGAGTTTGTATGTTGATCCCATGTTTAGTGGTGAAGCAGTTTCTTAAAAATGTTAGTTTTAGCATTTTATATGGTGTGTGTGTGTGTGTGTGTGTGTGTGTCCGGTTACAGTGTAAAAACAGTGTAAAAACAGTGTAAAAACTCCCTTTCAGGCTTTTTAACACAGTTGAAGTCAAAGTGCTTCTCAGCTCCTCAGCTCTACTGCGCCACCTGCTGTTCTAATAAAACACTACACCTCCATCGCCTGATTCACTTGTGTTCATCAGCTTCGTCCAGACTGAGACGGGAGCTCCATACAGTGATGTCTGCCTGTGTTTCTTCTCTTCACTGAATGTCATTTTATCTACATTTAACTGCATGTGTTTGATCTGAGTGTGTAACTGCTTTGTTCTCCTCGTAAATAAAAATAGTGACGTTTGATAATATTTGATGATGTGAAAAATCCCCCTGTTTAATGTGCATGTAGACTGAACATCTGTTGAACACAGAAATAAACAGAAACACTTCAGTGTTTTATTAGAGCTCATTTCACATCGTCTCCAGTTAAAACCCTCCAATACGGAGGAGCTTTATCAAGCACTTTTATTCTCTTTAGTCGGTTTGGAAACAACACCTGACCTTCAGAGAGAAACTGCTTCATGTTTTGTCTTTTTAAATGAAAGTCCAGCAGATTCACACAGTTTCTACATTTCTATTTCATTTCAGTTTATTTTCATAAAGTGGAGCAGAAGTAATTCACTATGGAAAATGATTTTAGCGGCATTATGAGGGAAAGGTCAGCCACACTGCTTAAGGCCGGTCTCCTCACTGCTGCTACTTGGGCTGCACCCAGAAACCCCCAAACCTCCTCCTCTCCTCCCAGTCCCAGAAACTGGGTTTGTGGCTCCATCATGCCGTCTGTCCAAAAATAACCTGCATCTTTATTCATGTCGGACTCAGGGTGCCTGGTTTACAGGACAATTCACAGAGACTTAGGCCTGGAGAATAAGGGTTCTCCTGAGCAAATGACCAAAAAAAGGGACAACTTAAATATATATAAGGTGCATGTCATGTTCCACATAATGATAATGACTGTAGGTATAAGGGCTTGCGCTGGTGTCTGTTATGTTCCATCGTCCTAACCAGAAAAACAGTGTTTAGAAAGTGTGTTTTCAGAGATTCCCAACTTTCCACTGGTGCTGGGCAAAAGGTGAGCACAGAATGATGAGGTATCTTTTCTGTACGAGCAGCTAATAGGGACAACACTGTACCATCACATGTATGTCTTTTAGGAGCTAAGAAGTCCCCCTACAGGGATGGACACTGAGCAGGGTGAGGCCACAGCAGAAAGGGGAAGATGACGCGCCCTCCTGTGCCAAGTCTGACCCTGTGAGCCAGTCAGTCCCCTCCACCAGCAGGAGTGCCTCCTGTCCCCCCCTCAGGAAATCCAGCAGCTAAAAGGAGAACACTTCTGTCCTTGTTTAAACAAAAATTGAAAGAATGTGAGGAGTTATTTGGTGAATATTTTATTTGTTTACATAAACTATTTTTAGTTAATCCTTCAAATGAATTCTGATCTGTGTCTGTCTTTTCCTCTTTTGGGTCCAATACTGTGAAATGAAGTGAACTCCACACTGTGGCCTCATTCTCAAAGCCCTGCTTTACACCCTATTAAAAATCTCTGAAGAGCCCTGAGAATTGCTGTCCACTGACGTCCCCATCCAACCTTACGGAGAGGATCTGCAGAGAAGAAAGGCCGAAAATCCCCAAATCCAGGTGAGCAAACCTTGCAGCCTCATACCCAAGAAGACTGGAGGCTGTAATCACTGCCAAAGGTGCTTCAACTAAGTACTAAGTAAAGGGTCTGAATACTTATGTCACTGCAACATTTTAGTTTTTCCTTTTTTTAAATAAATTTGCAGAAATTTATTAGAAAACTCTGTTTTCACTTTGTCATTGCGGGATCAACATGGTGCCAGTGTCTAAAGCTGTATATTTTCCTTCATAATGCCACTTTTATTAAAGATTTATGTTTCCTGATTAAGATTATATTAATAAAGTGCCAGAGAAAGAAAAACTATTCCCAGCAACACTCAGTATAGAAACAATTTTCCTTTATATATGTTTTTATTTACCGTTATTAATTTGAGTTACTTTTAATAATCTTTTAAATAGTTGTAAACACTGCTTTCTTAAACTAGTTTATCATTTTCAGTTTAGAGAGTCAGAAATATTTTTATTCCGGTTTAGGAGGGACTTTTATTTTGACAGGATTTCGTTCGCTACTCTGTCCAAGTGTTGCTAGCTTCACACTGCTAGCTCGTTGCTCGGGTCTGCAGCGTGACCGGGGAACTGACGCGCCTTGAAACGTGATTGCGTAACGAAGCGTCACTTCCGGCGTTCACGTGATCTCCGGTATGTTTGAGCGCGTGTTTGGACGCGGTTCTGCTTTAGAAGCTCGAGCTGTGATTCTTCACAGAGCGTCGAGCGACCGGCCGGCCCTCCTTTACAGCCTTTACTCTCAGCTCTGTCTCCTTCCTCTGAGACAGCTGCTGTGGTCCTGGAGCTCTCTGCTCCCTGTGCTGCTGTACAGTCCTCTGTCTTACGGAGGGTCGTCGTCTCCTCTCCCGCACCGGAGAGGGCCTGTGGGGGCGTCCGCGTGGCCTTGAAAAAGCCGAGGACTCCTGCACCTCCACCGCCGGTTTTCACCTCTGCTGACCGGTTCGAGGTTCTCGGAGCCCAAAGAGGTCCGGCGTTCAGGTTAGTGAGCTGGACAGTGGGCAGGTGAGTGATTTACATGATTTACTGGATTTAATCATCATTTATTCTGTCATTTCTCTGCTTGTTTTAAAAAGTAATAAATCAGTGTCCCTCATAGTGTCTCAGACTAACCCTGCAGTGTGGAGACTGTCTCTGTCCTCCACATGGTTTATAACTGGAGCTTCAGAAAATCTGCTTTAAAAATCTTATTAGAATTGATATAAATTATTTTACTACACCATCATTCAGTACTACTACTCTTAATGATATTCAGGGATTGTGCTGCTGCTGCTGCCTCCATCCTAAGAGTAGGAAAACTGGTAAATGATCATCGACCCAGATTATCAGTGTTATCCTCCTGATTTCAGTGTAAAGCCATTTTCATCTGGAGAACGTTTCTGCTCCATCTACAGTTTTTAATCTTAGACCCTCCTTCCCCTCACTGCATGCTCAGCTTCTGGGAGAGGGGTCAGAGTAAATGTGTAATATTCAATGAGGGAAGTCCTCTCCTCTTTCATAGCCTCAACCCAGAATGTTGATTTAGCTGAATCTCTTTAAAGCTCTGTGGTTCATTACAGACCCCTGTAGCAGTACAGGTCTTGAGCAAGACCTTTACGTACTTTTGCCCACCGCTCCAGGCATGTGTGTTCACAGCACAGCTGGGTTACAGAGGGAAGCCAAATTCCATCAGTCAAAAAATGTCAAATGGTGAATCTGGTTTTCTTGTCTTGTACGTTTTGTTACTTTGAAACAATGCGCAGAGAAGCAAATCAGACTACCACGGTTTTGGAGGTTCCACCGAGATCCCAACATTCCTCTGGGTCCAGAGTTTTCAGAGACAGGATCAGAAAACGACAGAGGCGGCCGCCGTCATCCCAATGAGTGATTCTGAGTCAATTCAGGCGCTCTACTGACTCTGAGACTCTGTACCCGAGGTGACCTTAAGTAAATTAATTAGACCACTTGTCTTAGGAATTACGGGTCGCCATATTCTTAGACCTTCAGGTTACTTTAACCCGGATCCCTTTTGATATTTTAATTTTTATATTTGTTTTAGACCATTGACTTTTTGACGTGATCCGGACTCAAAGGACGAAGATGTCCAAAGCAGCAAAGAAACACTTAAATTTCAGTACCCCTATCCCTCAGTAGGGACACAATTCTAACAGTGGATGTTTCAGGCTTACCACTCACAGAACATTTCTGCAGGAAGTTCAGGTAAATCTCTTCATAAGCTCCAGCTTGTTCAGAATGCTGCTGCCAGGGTACGAACTAGAGCTAGGAAATTTGATCATATTAGTCAAATTCTTTCATCCTTACACTGATTACCTGTTAAATTCAGTACAGATCATAAAATACTTATCTAAATCTAAATACTAAAATATTAATCTCTCAATGGTCTTGACCCCACATTATCTGGAGGAACTTCTTACACCTTACAGCCCTCCACGTACACTCCGCTCGCAAGATACTGGCCTATTATCAGTCCCACGTATTAGAAAAAACAGTGCAGGAGGAAGAGCCTTCTTTTTATAAAGCCCACAACTTTGGAACAAGCTCCCTGTTAATATCCAGGAATCAGACACACTCTCAGTCTTTAAATCTAGATGAAAAACTTCTCTCTTTAACACCAGCTTTCAGAGAACTCTCCAGTTCTGTGTTCTGTCCTGCTCTGATTACATTTCACCACTGTTCTGTCCTGCTCTGATTACAGGCTTTTTATCACTATTATTGTGGTTGTGTCTCTAACTATTTCTGCTACAGGTCTCTCACTAAACGTAAAGCTTGTTCTAATCGTCATCTTTTTCTCTCTCTCTCCTCATGTCCTGAGCTCCCTGTCTGGAGCTGCTTGTCTGGAGTTTCCCTCCCCACCCCCACTGGATCTATAGGAGCAGCTAGGTCAGTATGTACTAGTTCAAGTACTGCTTTTGCTCGAGCATCGGGTTCTGTTTCTACTCTGAGCAGATTTGTCTTGTCTGCAGACTTCACAGTTCAGTTCATCAATCTTACCCTTGATCTTCATGCTTCATCAGGTAATAAAGCCTATTGTACTCTTTAATGGTGAACTTGGTACCACTTTTGTGGCTTTGTCTTCTTTATTTGAGCCAGTTGTTGTGATGCTTGTGCTCTCTGCTCCCTGTTACTGTACAGTATACTCGCTCACTGACCATTGTTTGCGTTTTTGTCTGTGTTTTTACACAGAGGCAACCACAGAGGAATAAGCTACCCAGGAGGTTGTCAAGCTTGTGCGGCAGACCCAGCTGCTGTTGTAGAGGCAGTCCAAATTCCACCGACTGAAGACGAGGTGTGACCATCTTAATTCCAGCTCTACCAGCGAGGCAGACACAGAAGGTCATCATTTCCTCTCCTGCACCTGAAAGGGCCTGGAAATGTCAGTGTGGCTGGGAAAAGTCTGGAGGACTCTTCCACCACCACAGCTGTTTTCACCTGGATGTCGCCAGGTGGCTTTGGCACCATTGTTCTCCACTATTCTCCATCTGATGCAGCGTGGCCCTGAAAAAGCACTGCAGTACTCTTCTGTCCTCTTTTCGGAAAAAAACAGACACATTTGGACCATCGGCTTCGGGCCACTGCTGGCTGTGGGATAGGTCCGTCTGCACTGACTTTGTAGAGAACTGGAAGAGCTTTCGGCTGCGTCCGGTCCTCTAACACAGAGATGGTCCATCGTTCTCTCCGGGAACATCAAGAAGGTTTAAGGCCTGGACTGACTGACCCTTCCCATTCACACTGTCAGGTTAGTGAACTGCGTAGTTGGCAGGTAAGTGATTTACATGATTTACTTGATTCCACCCATTTATTCAGTCACTTTTCTGCTTGTATTAAAAAGTAATATCAGTGTCACTCATAATATTTCAGGCAAATCCTGCAGTATCAAGACTGTCATGGTTTGTAGTTGTAACGTTGGAAAATCTGCTTTAAAAATATTATTAGATTTTGTAGGGGCCAGTGGTGGCTCCGCGTTTAGAGCTCCTGGCTATTTGACAGTGTTGTGTGTTCGATCCCTGGGCTCGGCAAACTGCCACTCTTGAGCAAGACCTTTACGTACTTTTGCCCACCGCTCCAGGCACGTGTGTTCACAGCACAGCTGGGTTACAGAGGGAAGCCAAATTCCATCAGTCAAAAAATGTCAAATGGTGAATCTGCTTGTCTTGTCTTGTACGTTTTGTTACTTTGAAACAATGCGCAGAGAAGCAAATCAGACTACCACAGTTTTGGAGGTTCCACCGAGATCCCAATATTCCTCTGGGTCCAGAGTTTTCAGAGACAGGATCAGAAAGCGACAGAGGCGGCCGCCGTCATCCCAATGAGTGATTCTGAGTCAATTCAGGCGCTCTACTGACTCTGAGACTCTGTACCCGAGGTGACCTTAAGTAAATTAATTAGACCGCTTGTCTTAGGAATTACGGGTCGCCATATTCTTAGACCTTGAGGTTACTTTAACCCGGATCCCGGATTCAGGCTTACCACTCGGAGAACATTTCTGCAGTCCTGTGAAGGTGAAATTGGGTAATACCTTTTTCAGTGGTATGAAAAAGTTTGGGCACCCCTGATAATTTTGATGATTTTCCTTTATAAATCATTGGTTGTGCTGATCAGTAATTTCAGTTAAATATATCATAAAGCCTATGAACACAGTGATATTTGAGAATAGAAATGAAGTTTATAGGATTTATAGAAAGTGTGCAATAATTATTCAAACAAAATTAGGCAGGTGCATAAATGTGGGCACCCTCAGAACCTCAAGGCTGGACTACTGCAGTGCTGTAGGCTGGAAGTTCAGGTAAATCTCTTCATAAGCTCCAGCTTGTTCAGAATGCTGCTGCCAGGGTACGAACTAGAGCTAGGACATTTGATCATATTAGTCAAATTCTTTCATCCTCACACTGATTACCTGTTAAATTCAGTACAGATCATAAAATACTTCTAAAATATTAATCTCTCAATGGTCTTGACCCCACATTATCTGGAGGAACTTCTTACACCTTACAGCCCTCCACGTACACTCCGCTCGCAAGATGCTGGCCTATTATCAGTCCCACGTATTAGAAAAAACAGTGCAGGAGGAAGAGCGTTCTTTTACAAAGCCCCCAACTTTGGAACAAGCTCCCTGTTAATATCCGGGAATCAGACACACTCTCAGTCTTTAAATCTAGATGAAAAACTTCTCTCTCTAACACCAGCTTTCAGAGAACTCTCCAGTTCTGTGTTCTGTCCTGCTCTGATTACATTTCACCACTGTTCTGTCCTGCTCTGATTACAGGCTTTTTATCACTATTATTGTGGTTGTGTCTCTAACTATTTCTGCTACAGGTCTCTCACTAAACGTAAAGCTTGTTCTAATCGTCATCTTTTTCTCTCTCTCCCCTCATGTCCTGAGCTCCCTGTCTGGAGCTGCTTGTCTGGAGTTTCCCTCCCCACCCCCACTGGATCTATAGGAGCAGATAGGTCAGTATGTACTAGTTCAAGTACTGCTTTTGCTCATGCATCAGGTTCTGTTTCTACTCTGAGCAGATTTGTCTTGTCTGCAGACTTCACAGTTCAGTTCATCAATCTTACCCTTGATTTTCATGCTCTCTACTGCATATTGTGAAACATCATAATTACAGTGAACAAGGATTTCATGCTGTTTGAATATTGTAACACACTGCAACCATCACCACTGTGATCATTGACCACATTCAGGTAATAAAGCCTGTTGTTCTCTTTAATGGGGAACTTGGTACCACTTTTGTGGCTTTGTCTTCATCTGAGCCAGTTGTTGTAATCCTTGTGCTCTCTGCTCCCTGTTATTGCGTTTCTGTCTGTTTCTGTCCGCCTGCTCAGGTACGAGCTCTCCAGGAGGTCGTCAAGCTTGTACGGTCGATCCAGCTGCTGTTTTAGAGGCAGTCAAACTTCGCTGACGAGGCTGGAGGCTGCCCGTGACTCCTCTAACGTGACCATCTTAATTCCAACACAACCGGCGCCACAGACACAGAGGGTCGTCATCTCCACTCCCGCATCTAAAAAGAGCCTGGAACGGTCTGTGTGGCTGGAAAAAGCAGAGGGCTCTTCCACCACAGCAAGTTCTCAGCTCTGCTAACTGGTTCAAGGACCTCAGCTCTTCACCTGCTCCGGCACAGAGGAAGACTCCTTAGGGCGGTGTTCTCACTGTTGAAGATTCTTCTGTAAAACCCTCAAAGTATCGACCCTAAAGAGTAACGCCACGTTCTCCTTTTTACCAGGTGCTCGCTTCCTGGATGTTGCCAGGTGGGTTTGGCACCATCGTTCTACACTGTTCTCCTCCTGATGCAGCATGGTCCTGAAGAAGCACTGCCGTACGCTTCTGGACACTGTTCGGGAAAAGCCAGACATCAGGATCATCGTCTTCAGCCCCCTGACCACTTATAGACCAGTAAGGGAGCCGTTTCCTCAGCTCTTCTCGCTCCACTGCTGGCTGTGGGACAGGTCCGTCTGCTCTGTCTTTGTGGACAGCTGGGAGAGCTTTTGGCTGCGCCTGGTCCTCTACCTCAGAGATGATACTTCACCTGTGCCGCCTGGGGTCCATCGTTCTCTCCAGGAGCATCAAGAAGGTGCCAGGCCAGGACTGACTGGCCCTTCCCAGTCACACTGTCAGGTTAGTGAACTGCATAGTTGGCAGGTAAGTGATTTACATGATTTACTTGATTCCACCCATTTATTCTATCACTTTTCTGCTTGTATTAAAAAGTAATGTCAGTGTCGCTCATAGTATTTCAGACAAATTCTGCAGTGTTGAGACGGTCATGGTTTGTAATTGTAACGTTGGAAAATCTGCTTTATAAATCTTATTAGAATTTATATAAATTCTTCCATCTTTCCGAGTACAAGCAGTTCTGCATTGAGTTTGGGCTGTTAAATATACAGTGGGGCAAAAAAGTATTTAGTCAGCCACTGATTGTGCAAGTTCTCTTACTTAGAAAGATATGAGAGGTCTGTAATTTATCATAGGTTCATTTCAACTTTGAGAGACAAAACAAAAAATAAAAAAAATCCAGGAAATCACATTGTAGGATTTATGAAGAATTTATTTGTAAATTATGGTAAGTTTTTCTGGACTAGTCAAGGTTTCTGGCTCTCACTGACTTGATTGAAGCTCTTCTGTCCTCCACTTGTTACCTGTATTAATGGCACCTGTTTGACCTCGTTATCTGTATAGCACACCTGTCCACAGCCTCAAACAGTCAGACTCCAAACCTCCAACCTGCTTAAGCCAGTACATGTCCAGACCCGTCTGAAGTGAACCACCTTAATTCACTAGATCTCTGTGAAACTAAATCAAGGGTGTAGGTCTGTTAATTACATTGGTGGGAGTCATAAAATCAGTTCACACAGGGTCTCCTGGAAGCTGAGTGTTTCTGTATTTATGATGACCTTAAAACTCTAACTAAAACTACAGGTAATTTCTGAATATGAAGTGTCCAAAATACAAGTGTCCAAAGAAACACATAGGGTAAGAGAGTAAATGTAAATGACTGCAGAATTTTAAATAGTGAAATAGATTTCAGACTGTGTGCTAACCAGCCAATTAATCCTCAGAGTCCATATTGACTATTTAAGTCAAGACAGGTTGCCAAGTAGTATTAAATTTACCACTGCACCCAATTTTAGGTAGGAGGGTTTTCTCTTTCCCTTTAAGTACTCTAAGTAGTCTTAGCCAGAACCATTTGAACAAGATTTCAGTGTAACTGACAGTTCGACAAGGTTTTTCTTGATCAGACTCAGTTCTGAAGTCTTCCTCCGGCGTTACGTTTACTGCAGGATTAAAGTGTTTCCCTACATTCCTAAGACTGACCAATCGAGTTGATTATTTAAGCGCAGAGATGCAAATCCCACTACCTCAGTTTTGGAGGTTCCACCAAGATCCCAATATTCCTCTGGGTCCAGAGTTTTCAGAGACAGGATCACAAAGCGACAGAGGCGGCCGCCGTCATCCCAATGAGTGATTCTGAGTCCATTCAGGCGCTCTACTGACTCTGAGACTCTGTACCCGAGGTGACTGTAAGTAAATGAAGTAGACCGCTTGCCTTATACATTTAGAAGAGACGAGACGCCGTATTCATTTCAGTCTCACAGTTGACTTGGCAACCTCTTGTTGGCAAATTTTAATAAATTTGGATCCCTGAAAAATTCTCTGGTTTAAACAACCCTGAGAATCTAAATATTCAGGACATTTAATTCTGCACTGGCCACACAGACACCAGACTGTACTGTGGGTAGCAAGTGTTAGTCATGGAATGCTGTTCTTTTTCCTCCATGTATACCACCCCTAATGTCCAAATTACTCAATTTTACTTTCATCAGTCCACAGCACCTTATTCTTAAATGAAGCTGGCTTGTCCAACTGTGCTTTAGCAGACCTCCAGCGACTCTGTTTGTGGCGTGTGCAGAAAAGGCTGCTTCTGCATTACTCTCCCATACAGCCTCTCCTTGTGTAAAGTGCGCTGAGTAGTTGAACGATGCGCAGTGACTCCATCTGCAGCATGATGATGTAGGTCTTTGGAGCTGGTCTGTGGGTTGACTATGACTGTACTTACCATCCTTCACCTCTGCCTATCTGAGATTTTTCTTGACCTGCCACTTCGGGCCGTAACTAGAACTGTGCCTATGGTCTTCAGTTTCCTCACCATGTTCCTCACAGTGAAGACTGACAGCTGAAATCTGAGAGCTTTTTGTAGGCTGGAAGTCCAGGTAAATCTCTTCATAAGCTCCAGCTTGTTCAGAATGCTGCTGCCAGGGTACGAACTAGAGCTAGGAAATCTGATCATATTAGTCCAGTTCTTTTATCCTTACACTAATTAGCTGTTAAATTCAGTACAGATCATAAAATACTTCTAACATATTAATCTCTCAATGGTCTTGACCCCACATTATCTGGAGGAACTTCTTACACCTTACAACCCTCCACGTACACTCCGCTCGCAAGATGCTGGCCTATTATCAGTCCCACGTATTAGAAAAAACAGTGCAGGAGGAAGAGCGTTCTTTTAAGAAGCCCCCAACTTTTGAACAAGCTTCCTGTTGATATCTGGGAATCAGACACACTCTCAGTCTTTAAATCTAGATGAACAACTTCTCTCCAGTTCTGTGTTCTGTCATGCTCTGATTACATTTCACCACTGTTCTGTCCTGCTCTGATTACAGGCTTTTTATTACTATTATTGTGGTTGTGTCTCTAACTATTTCTGCTACAGGTCTCTCACTAAACGTAAAGCTTGTTCTAATCTTCATCTTTTTCTCTCTCTTCTCATGTCCTGAGCTGCCTGCCTGGAGTTGCCCTTTTTTGGTTCCGTTCCGGTGTCTTGGTATCAGGCCTGTCCCACTACTCAGCAGAGTTCCAACACAACCATCCTAACCCCTCTCTGTCTCTCTCTTTTACATGTACTGAGATGCCCTGCTGTGTCCAGTCTGGAGGTGTCCATTCGTCTATGTTCCGGAATCAGACCTTCATTATCTCTCTGTCCAGCACCTACTCACACTCCTTCTTCATAACTGTATATTGTTATTCCTTTTCTGATTATTACACAGTGCTTGAAGTTGGAGCGGAGCAGAGTTCTGTTATTCACTACGTCTGCGGTTTTGCTTCTATGCCTTTGAACTCTTCAGCGAGTGTGGACTTGAGTTCTGAACCGAGAAGCTCGGAGATGTTCATTTCAAAACACAGAGAACCTCCTCATCCCTCCATGTCTGTTAGGCCTAGCAGATCAACCTCGCCATCTAAGCTGTTTGCAGTGTTTCTTCTCTTGTATAGAAATTGAGATTTTTAGCCATTATATAAACCAGTGAGTTTTTGGCTGTAGATCCAAATTAGTGATCCTCTGAAAACTTTCTGATGTTGTACAGCACTAAATTTCAGTCTTTTATGGGAGCTTCTTGGTCGAGGCTTCTCAGCTTCACCTCCGTTGCCTGAGTCACTTGTGTTTCTATAAGCTTTGTCCAAACTGAAACAGGAGCACCATACAGTGATGTCTGCCTGTGTTTGTTCTCTTAATTGAACGTTAGTTTTTTTATGTAATCTCTCATATGTCTGTTTATATTCAGCTCGTTATGCTCAGGTCTACAGTGGGACCGGGGAATTGAGGCGCTTGAAACGTGACTTCTTAAACCGAAGCGTCGCCACCTCAGCTCTTCTACTTTGCCTTCACCTGCTTCATCCCTCAAGGACAACCCCTCAGGGCAGTGTTCTCATTGATGGAGATTCTACTGAAACCACTTAAGCATCGAGCCCAAAGAGTAACACCACAGTCTCCTGTTTTCCAGATGCCGTGTTCTGGACTTCGCCAGGCGGCTTCCCTTCACACTGCGACAGCGAGATGCCTTTGGCACAATCATTCTCTACTGTTCGCAGCGAGTTCCTGACGTTGGTGAACTGAATAGTTGGCAGGTAAGTAATTTTACATCATTTTTTCTATTTTAATAACCATTTATTCTGTCATTTCTCTGCTTGTATTAATAATTAATTTGGTCAGTGTCTGTATCTTCAGTATCTCGCACCCAGTCAGCTAAGTACTGAGGTGCTTTCCTCTCTCTTTGAAAAGTGTGTACTATGTCTGTCTCCCTCTGAGCACCATCTTGAGCATCAGGTTTAGACTCTTGAACCTCTTCTGGAGTCTGATCAACACTGTTGGCTGTTGGAATGGGGGGTACACCCCTCTCACCTTGGGATCATCAGCTGCCATTGACTGGTCAGTCTGGGTTTGTTGTTCTTTAACACCCTTTGTATGAAATTTCGCAAGCCTGTGTTTAAGCACTTTCCCTGTGTCTGGATATTCGACTAGGCATGCTGGACTGTTTTTTTGGGTTTTTCCTCTTTCCCTTTAAGTAATCTAAGCAGTCTTAGCCAGCACCTTTTGAACAAGATTTCAGTGTAACTGACTGTACAGCAAGGTTTTTCAGACGAAGTCCTGAAGTCTTCCTCCGGTGTTACGTTTACTGCAGGATTAAAGTGTTTCTCTACATTCCTAAGACTGACTGATCGAGTTGATTCTTTAAGCACGGAGAAGTAAATCCCACTACCACAGTTTTGGAGGTTCCACAGAGATCCCAATATTCCTCTGGGTCCAGAGTTTTCAGAGACAGGATCAAAAACCGACAGAGGCGGCCGCCGTCATCCCAATGAGTGATTCTGAGTCCGAGACTCTGTACCCGAGGTGACTGTGTAAATTAATTAGGCCTTACGAATTTAGAATAAACAGGAGGAGACGGACGCTGTATTCTTAGACCTTCAGGTTACTTTAACCCGAATCCCTTTTGATATTTTAATTTTAACATTCGTTTTAGGCCACTGACTTTTTGCAGCTATCCGGACTCAAAGGATGAAGATGTCCAAAGCATTGCCTTAAGATCATTTCAGTCTCACAGTGGTCTGAACTGGGAATTTCTCGGGATCCAGATTTGTTTTAAATTCTAAGATTCTAGAAAGATTCTAAGATATTGTCTTGAAATAGTTTTATTCTCAGTTTAAAATTTTCAGGGATCCAAATTTATTACAAATTAAGTTTTTAGGACATTTAATTATTCATTACTGTTCAACCTAGAGAATTTTGTAAAGGGATCTGCACTTATTTTTTAGAAAATTGAAAGATTCTGAAGCAAGGTTTTGGAAATAAATGTTTTTCAGGGCTGTTCAAATTAGACATTTTGAGGGTTCTAAGACAAGGGGGTTTATAATACCCAAAGAGTTTAGACTATACACGTGACATTAATACATAGTTACAGTTATGATTAGTAGCGCTTTATTAAGCATAAAGGTATCTGCTATAGATAGAGATATATTTATCCCCCCCCCCCCCAGCAAGCAAAACAGCTCAAAACAGCTCAATGTCCTGTGTCTACCTGTGACCATGTTGAATGCCTAAAATAATTGACATATAAACCCAGTAATTCTATCCTATTCTATCTGCTTTCAAAACTGATTTGACACGAACAGTTGAGGGCCTACTTTATAGTCTTTAATATCAGCTGTTGTCTTTATCTGAGACAGTTGTTGTGATGTACTGTGTTACTGTACAGTACTCTGTCTCGCTGACCGTTGTTTTTTGCGTTTGTCTGTGTTTACTCTGGAGTAACTTGGTGACCGCGGAGGAGCGAGATCTCCAGATGCTCTGCAAGGAGGTCATCAAGCTTGACTGCTGCTGCTGCTGTAGAGGCAGTCCAAACTCCAACGGAAGACGAGGCTGGAGTCTGTTCGTGACTCCTCCAACGATGGTCATCTTAAATCCAGCACTACCGGCATGGCGGACACAGAGGGTTGTTGTCTCCACTCCTGCACCAGAGAGGGCCTGGGGCCGTCGTCGTGGCCTGGAAAAGCAGAGGGCTCCTCCACCACCACAGCTGCTTTTCATCTAAATGTACTGGCGTGAGGTTATCAGTTCTTCAACTTCACCTTTTTCCTTAAAATGTTTTTTTTTTTTTTTTTTTCCCTCCAGGAGTCCTGGACATTGCCAACTTTCTCCACTTTTTCTCTACCCGATGCAGTGAGGCCTTTAAGGAGCACTGCCACACACTTCTGGACACCACTCGGAAAAAGACAGGACCCTAGATTAGGCAGCTGGATAGTGGGCAGGTAATAATATTTCTGTCATTTCTCTGCTTGTTTTAAAAAGTAATAAATCAGTGTCCCTCATAGTGTCTCAGACTAACCCTGCAGTATGGAGATTCTGTCCTTCACATGGTTTATAATTAGAGCTTCAGAAAATTGCTTTAAAAATCTTATTAGAATTGATATAAATTATTTTACTACACCATCATTTAATACTACTGCTCTTATTCTGTTTATTTCAGAGTCTTTATTCATCAGTCTGTTCTCAATTCTTCCTCACTTATTCATCCTTCACCCATAACGCTGTCATATTTCTAATGCCCAGTGCTCCATGCTTTAGCCTCCCCCCCTTTACTGGATCTATAGGAGCAGCTAGGTCAGCCTGTACTAGTTCAAGTACTGCTTTTGCTCGTGCCTCAGGTTGTTACTACTCTGAGCAGATTTCTCTTGTATGCAGACTTCACAGTTCAGTTAATCAATCCTTCCCTTGATCTTCATGCTCTCTACTGCATAATGTGAAACATCATAATTACAGTGAACAAGGATTTCATGCTGTTTGAATATTGTAACACACTGCAACCATCAGCACTGTGATCATTGGCCACATTCAGGTAATAAAGCCTATTGTACTTGGTACCGTATTTTTGGCTGTTCATCACGTCCTTGGTGAGAGTTCAGAGGCTGTCGCCGTTTCCTTCTGAATGCATCGACTCCTCAAGGTTTAGCTATTGCAGTTACTCATGTGGAAGTGGTCGTGGCGGAGTCCCCGCAATTGTTCACTTCTATGCACAACCCAAATCTCAGGTTCTGAAGCTAAATACTCGACAGCTAGTGTCTTATTAACCTTCCAGATTTCTCCACCTCCTTTCAATTTCACCCTAAAGATCTAGAGCATGTAACAGATGATCTGCAGACTGTGATCCGTTCTAGCCTTGGCAGTGTTGTTCCACAACAAATTTGGTAGAAAAGCCTAGCACTGTGGTTTAATGAACAGATATGTACTCTGAAACCGATCACTGCTGAATTGAACTGCAGAACAGAATTAGAAATCTGAGTCGAGTGGTATCAGTTTGGTCGAGCGACCATCCCTACTTTAAGATAAAGAAGACAAAGCTGATATGAAAGATTATAGTCAGCTTTTGTGATCCTTTTGTGCTCTCTGCTCCCTGTGTTACTGTGCAGTTTGCATTTCTGTCTGTGTTTTTACTCAGAGGTGACCACGGAGGAACAAGCTCTTCAGGAGTTCGTCAAGCTGCAATATTGAGACTTCCATGGTTTGTAATTGTAACGTCGGAAAATCTGCTTTAAACGTTTTAATAGAAATTATATAAATTCTTCCATCTTTCAGGGTACAAGCAGTTCTGCATTGTGTTTGGGCTGTTAAATATACAGTGTGGCAAAAAAGTATTCAGTCAGCCACTGATTGCAAGTTCTCTTACTTAGAAAGATGAGAGAGGTCTGTAATTTTATTTAAAAAAAAACAGGAAATCGCATGGTAGGATTTTTAAAGAATGTATTTGTAAATTATGGTGGAAAATAAGTATTTGGTCACCCACAAACAAGATTTCTGGCTCTCACAGACCTGTAACTTTTTTAAGATGCTCTCTCTGTGAAACTAAATCAAGGGTGTAGGTCTATTTATTACATTGGTGGGGGTCATAAAATCGGATCACACAGAGTCTCCTGGAAGCCGAGTGTTTCTGTATTTATGATGAACTTTAAATCTCTAACTGTAAAAATACAGGTAATTTCTGAATATGAAGTTATAAAAGCTCATACAAGTGTCCAAAGAAACACAAAGGGTAAGAGAGTAAATGTAAATGACTGCAGAATTTTAAATAGTGAAATAGATTTCAGACTGGGTGCTAACCAGCCAATTAATCCTCAGAGTCCATATTGTCTATTTAAGTTCCAGCAAGATCCCAATATTCCTCTGGGTCCAGAGTTTTCAGAGACAGGATCAGAAACAGACAGAGGCGGCCGCCGTCATCCCAATGAGTGATTCTGAGTCAATTCGGGCGCTCTACTGACTCCGACACTCTGTACCCGAGGTGACTAAGTAAATTAATTAGACCACTTGCCTTACGAATTTAGAATAAACGGGAGGAGACGAGACGCCGTATTCTTAGACCTTCAGGTTACTTTAACCCGGATCCCTTTGATATTTTCATTTTCAAATGTGTTTTTCTACCACTGACCTTTTGCAGCGATCCGGACTGAAAGGACGAAGATGTCCAAAGCCTTAAAATAATTTCAGTCTCACAGAATTTTCCAATTTAAAACAAATCTGGATCCCAGTGAAGACAACTAAGATATTGTCTTGGAATATTTTGATTCTCAGTGTTGTTTAAAGCAGAGAATTTTTCAGGGATCCAAATTTAGTTTGTAGCCAAGTGAGAATAATGAGACTGAAACTAATGACTTACCAGTTTTTGTTGATATTCCAAAACATTTCTCAGTCTCAGAATGAATGATATTGGGTGAATAAAGGGGGCATCTCTGGTTAAAGTGCTGCAAGCAAAACAGCTGATAGGCCTCATCATGCTCAATGTCCCATGTCCCAGGAAGCAGAAGAAGGGTTATCCACAAGGATAAATTTCCTTTTGGAAAATGAAACCATGATTGCATGTGAATCTTCACTGGTGAATAGCCCTCTGAGAAAAGCCCTGCTGTGAATTCATTCTCAGATCAGGTGGCTAGAAACAGCTATGTCAGGAAATGCAGTAGTGCTTCAGATGGTTTCCACAACATCACAACAGCAGTGTAAGAAAAATGAGGATGTGTACGATGTGGATATTTCAGACTTGACATATCTTCATCATCAAATGATGGAATTGTTTTGCAGCAGTCTGATGATCAGATATTAATATTGTCTGATACTCACAAGTACTCACTAAAGGAAGGATCGTTTTTGTCTAAAAAAAAAAAAAAAAAAAAAAAAAGAATCAGTTCAGGAGTGTGTCTTATTCTCTCCTGTATCAGCTCTGTCTTCATCTTAGACAGTTGTTGTGATGCTTGTGCTCTGCTCCCTGTGTTATTGTACAGTACTGTCTCACTGATCGTCGTTTGCGTTGCTCTGTGTTTACTCTGGAGGTACTTGGTGACTGCGGAGGAGTGAGATCTCCAGGCGCTCTGCAAGGAGGTCATCAAGCTTTACTGCTATTGTTGTAGAGGCAGTCCAGACTCCACCAACGGAAGACGAGGCTGGAGACTCCTCTAACGCTGGCCATCTTAAATCCAGCACTACCAACGTAGCGGACACAGAGGGTTATCATCTCCACTCCCGCACCGGAGAGGACCTGGAAAAGCAGAGGGCTCCTCCACCACCACAGCCAGTTTTCACATCTACTAACTGCTGCGAGGTCCTCAGCTCTTTGTTGCGCCCTGAGGAGACGCTACAAGGCCGTTCTTCCCTCATCTTGTGTGGTACCTGTGCGTAAAACACTGCACCCAAAGGACCTAAACAGCTTCAGGCCGGTGGCACTGGCTTCTCATCTGATGAAATCACTGGAGAGGCTGGTCTTTTAACCACATCCGCCCTCTGGTGAGCCCATCCATGGACTCTCTTCAGTTTGCCTACCAGTCTGGTGTCGGGGTGGATGATGCTGTCATCTGTCTTCTACACAGAGCTCTTTCTCACCTGGAGAAGCCCGGCAGCACTGTGAGGACACACACCAAAACACACCACAACAACGCAACACCAAAACACACCACAGCAACACAACAGGGAGGGAGGTTCTAGCTAGAGAGCTCGCCCATGCCCATTACCAAGATTCTCAATCTTTCAGAAATGATTAGCTGACATGCACTGATTCACATCACACAGTGTTTGAGCTCGTTTAGACTCATTGTGGTGATGAACCCCCAAGTTCAAGATTCCTTCAAGATCTGTTTCATCTAGTGTTGTATGGCTAAAACAGTTAGTGCTGCCATCTGGTGACCAGTTTGTGTCCTCCCTCTCTCTCTCTCTCTCTCTCTCTCTCTCTCTCTCTCTCTCTCTCTCTCTCTCTCTCTCTCTCTCTCCGCCGCTGACCCCGCCCCCTGTTTACAGAGAGGGATGTAAATATAAATGCGTCTTCAGAGAGACACAAAATAAATAAATTAATAAACCAAAAAAACGAAGTATCTCTGCCAAACTGTCTGTTTTAGGGTCACTTTGTGGGTCCAAAGGCAAGATAAAGGAGGAGGGCTGAGCGTAGAGTAGCAGCTCCTCCCCACAGAACAGTCTTCTGATTAAATTTGATATGCTAACATTTAACAACACAGAGCTACATTGATTTATGTCATTTATGTAAAATGATTTATGTAATGTGGGACATTTGACCTATTTCAAAAGCAAAAAAAAAAAAGGAATCAACTTAAGAAGTTCATTTATTCAGAGTTCATTTGTACACAATTATGCAAATCATACAAATTAGGAGATGATGTCATTTAGCGACGTCTAGCGACCTTTAGGACGGTCAACAGCTGCTTTCCTTACCTAACCACGCCAATGGCGGTCACGCTGAGGCAGCTTGGGACTCTGAGGATTTCCTGCTGCTCTGACAGTCTTTTAGCTGGTAATTGTGTTATTTTCCTGTAAATATGGTGATGGTCAGTAGTCTAGCTCTGGTCACATCAGTGTCGCGGTGAGGGTCATTTATTTGTTTATTATTATTATTATTTGTCTTTTCTGCTGTGTTATATGAGGGAGGAGGTAAGACCGCTGTGTTTAGTGTTTTCTCTTTTTCTAGGTTATTTAGTAAGATGGGATGTGAGGTTCTGTTTATTTTGGTCTTCTCTCACCCTGAAGTTTTATGATGTTCATTTGATGATGTTTGTTTGTGTTGAAAATAATAAAAGATTTCACTTGAGCATCAGATCTGTTGTGCTGGTTCCTTTATTTCTCTCCCCAAAGCTCTAGACCTCAACTTCACTATATTATAAAGGGTGTGATGAACGGGGTCAGAAGTTCACTTTTAATGTTGCAAATAAATCAGCCCAGGTTTCAGAAAGCAGTTGTAGCTAATCTACGGCTGTCAGTGGGCTTTAAGTTATATGTTGAGGTGATAAACTAAAGCAGTAATTAATGCTGTTTAATGTAGAAGGAGTTTTCTAAAGAACCTAAATGAGCATCTCTTACCAGCCTCAATGATCCACAGCCTCCTACCCTGCTACCTTTGGTGCAGTTCTGTGACTCTTAATTGTAGAAGTAACACGGTCGGTCCTTTCTTAAATAAAAGGTTCAGGAGGAAAAAGATACGAGTGAAACTTTCAGAAACTGGGTGTGAAGAGCCGACAATTATCATTCACAAGCCCTGAAACATGCCAGCAGTCACTGTCCATCAGTTTGCTGGTCAGGTTAAAATGTGCAGTGCTGTGAGTCCAGAAGCAGGATCAGGATCTTCATTTTAGACCAAGTCCATTTACACTGACGTTCCCACAGCTCTGAATGTCTGCTTTTGTAGAAGTTCATCAGTTTAACCTGGAAAGCGCAATCCTGCTCACGTCTTTCCCACTGTGGTACAGAACAGAAACACACACATATATCATGGCCGAAGCTCTCTGATGAGGACGTTATTCGTACAGCTAATCTAACAGCTCAATGCTCTCTGATGAGGAACCAAGACTGAAAGGGGGAACCCATCCTCCTCCAGTCGACACTGGATCATAATAAAAATCAAAACAGGAATAAAAACAATAACAAAACAAAAAGGTCAATTTTGCATCAAGACAAACAAGATGAGAATGTGAGTGAGAGAGATAAAGTCCATGCAGGTAAACAGTCAGAAGCAGAGTCATGCAGGGAGGTGAGGATGAGTCAATGTGAGGCTCCAGAGCAGGACCGCGGGCAGGAGGGCAGTGGAGAGCCAGGTCAGGTCAGGCGGTACCAGGATGGAGCAGTTGGCCCCGGGCTTCTCAGTACATGTGAAAGAGACAGAAAACAGAAAGGAGGGAAAACACAGAGGGTTAGGAGGAGCACAGGAAAAGGTTACAGGAGGAGGGGTGTTCAGGAGAGGTCAGATCAGACTGATGTCCGGCCTGTAAAGGAAGGAGATTAGAGAGACTGCAGAACTGATCAGGAACCTGTGAACAGAGAGCAGAACAGTCCAAACCTGTTAGTGTTCATATAAGCTACATCAGCAAGGAGAACAGTCCAGTGCACTGATGGATTCTCTGAAAGCTTGAGCTTAAAGGTAGGTTTTTAATCTGGATTTAAACACAGTGTGTCTGAGTCCCGAACAGCAGCAGGAGGTTTATTCCAGAGTTGAGGAGCCTGATAAGAGAAAGCTCCTCCTCCAGCGTTGATTCTCCTGAGGCGAGGAACTGACAGAAGGCCAGCGTCCTGCGAGCGAAGTGTACGTGACTGCTTGTAGGTTTAAGAAGTTCCCCAAGATATTGTAGGGCCAAACCGTTTAGTGACTTATAGGTCAGAAGGAGTATTTTATAATCAGTGCAGAATTGAACTGGTAACCAGTGCAGGGACGAGAGAATGGGACTAATATGGCCAAATCTCTGAGCCCTAGTGAGCTCTCTAGCAGCTGCATTCTAAACTAGTTGGAGCTTTTTGTTAATGGTTTACATGAACTTCCAACCAGAAGAGCTTTATAGTCATCCAATCTAGAAGTTATGAATGCTGCACCAGCTTCTCTGCGTGATGTAAGGAGAGTACATTACCCAGTTTAGCAATATTACGTAGGTGGAAGAAGGCAGTTTTAACCATGTAACAGAGGACAGAGTCAGAAACAGCTCCTAGGCTTTTTACAGTGCTACTGGGTAAGACTGAGAATCCATCTAAATCTACAGCAATATTTGCATGTTTGGATCAATAAGTAAGACCTCTCTATGTCTTTCAGACAGGCTGTTATTTTATTAAGGTGGATAAGTAGAGCTGGGTGGCAATGAAAGTCAAGTCAATGCCATGTTTACAGATTATGTTGCCCAGCTGCAGCAAATAAAGAGTAAATACGAGTTCTCTGTTTTAGAGGACGCAGGCGTACCACTCCAAGACGCTGACCTTTTCCTAATTAATGCAACATGGTCAAGATTAGAGCGGAGCACAGACAGCAGATCATCTGTTTCATGCTCAGGATCTAGAGGAGGAGATGGGCAGGAGATGGTTAAATCTGGAGGGTTATTAATAAAGACACTGGCTGTAGAGGTTGTTATGGTATGCTTGCTCATAAAGCGAGGCTGCAGGAGGATCTCCTGGTTTAAGACTACATGGTTAGGTAGTGGTCAGAGATAGAGTTAGGCTGAGAGATGCTGACTATGCTGACTGTCTCAATACCCAGGTTCAGAACTAGGTGTGTATGGTTGCATCTCGGAGTTGGACATCTAAGATTGATTAAACCAGTTCTGAGGGGTCCTGAGTCTCCAAGTGAATATTTAAATCTCCAACATTTAAAGTCTTATCAGTAGAGAAAGCTCCCTCTGATAAGAAGTCAGCAAATTCACTCAGTAAATGTGTATGAAGTCCAGGAGGACGACAGACTGTAATAAACAGAAGAGAGAGCTGCTTTTTAGAAGCCGGGGAAGAGTCTGCCACTTTCAGACTCAGCACTAGAAACGATTTCACTTCAGAACCTGAGTTTTGGGTTTATGTCCAGAACTGGATCAGAGATCGAGGCTACTCCACTGCTGTGACCAGACCTGCGAGGAGAACTGCAGGAGTTCAAGCCTGGGGGAGTCGATTCATTCAAAGCAATGATTCATTAGGTTTAACCCCCGTTTCACAAAGACACAGTGAACTGAGGAGGTTTTCAGTAATAATCTCAGTGACAGGGACTGCTTTAGCTTCTAGAGATCCTACATTTAACAGCCCAAACTTAATGCGGGAAACACGAAGCGCTAATGTTGATTTAATCAGGTTGTTACGAGTCGAGCTTCTAAAGAAGAACCGAATCCAAACAGCGGTTCAGAGTCTCGCTCAAAATACCGGAGATCACGTGATCGCCCGAAGTGACGCTTCGCACGTCACTGAACGTAATTACGTTCAAGGCGCGTCACTTTCCCGGGAGCAACGAGCTGAATATGAACTGAAATATGAACTGAAATGAAATAGAAATGTAGAAACTGTGTGAATCTGCTGGACTTTCATTTAAAAACACAACAAAACATGCAGCAGTTTCTCTCTGAAGGTCAGGTGTTGTTTCCAAACCGACTAAAGAGAATAAAAGTGCTTGATAAAGCTCCTCCGTATTGGAGGGTTTTTAACTGGAGACGATGTGAAATGAGCTCTAATAAAACACTGAAGTGTTTCTGTTTATTTCTGTGTTCAGCAGATGTTCAGTCTACATGCAGATTAAACGGGGATTTTTCACATCATCAAATATTATCAAACGTCACTATTTTTATTTACGAGGAGAACAAAGCAGTTACACACTCAGATCAAACACATGCAGTTAAATGTAGATAAAATGACATTCAGTGAAGAGAAGAAACACAGGCAGACATCACTGTATGGAGCTCCCGTCTCAGTCTGGACGAAGCTGATGAACACAAGTGAATCAGGCGATGGAGGTGTAGTGTTTTATTAGAACAGCAGGTGGCGCAGTAGAGCTGAGGAGCTGAGAAGCACTTTGACCTTAACTGTGTTAAAAAGCCTCGGGCTGCTTCCAGAAACTCCAACATTTACTGCTCATTTTCAGTGAACAACCGCAAGCACTGTCTGCTCAGTTCAGCTTTATTAATCACCCTATTTCTAACAAGCTGTTCTCATTATATATATATATATATATATATATATATATATATATATATATATATATAAATAATTCACAGTTAAAAGTTAAATAGACAGAATTGCTGTATATGTGCTGCTCTGTGTAGCAGCTGTGATTGGCTGGGCAGTACTAGGGGTGTGCTGAAAGCGAGAGTTGTGATTGGCTCAGTTCATCAGTAGTCAACATCATATCTAAAAGAGATCAGCTGTCCCATTTCCCCAATTACTGCTACACTAATGAGTTTTCTCCTCAGAGCTCAGACTCAGTGTTTCACATCAAGATACAGAGAGAAGTTCAAAACAAAGAAACATCCAGAACACATCAGTAATGCAGGCCAGCTGTTCATTCAGGCTCTGTTCCTGAACGTGATACGAATATTATAAACTTCACAGTTGTTTGGAGAAGATGAAACATTAAGAACACAAACTGAGGGAGGCAACAATGACACACTGACTAGAAACACAGAAATAAACTGAACCATTGGTACAACCAGACAAGATAACTAAGGTAAGGAACCACTGGACAATGAACTAACAAACCGCTGACTGACAGGAACACATCAAGGACAGGGCAAACAAACACGTGCACCATGTGCAAAGACAGACAAAGACCAGCGTGAAACACAGGGGTAGATATACACAAGCAAGGACGAGGGCGTGGCGAGGAACGGGGTACAGGTGTGAACACTTAGGCACAGGAGGGACCAGAACTGACGAGAGACAAAAGCACGAGGCAGGGCAAAACAAGGTCAGGCTAGAACAACTGAAACGGCACAGCTAGAAATAAAACAGGCAGGGTAAGACCAGAACAGAGGAGACCAGGACAGGTGGGACAGAAACTGATTCACTGATTAGTTGTGAGCTTTTCTGTGGACGAGTTGTGATGAAAAGGAGGAAAACACTTTTCTCCAGTTTGGATCTCAGCCCCTTTTCTTCCTACAATGGAAAACACACACACACACACACACACACAATCACACACACACACATATTAAACACTTTATACACTTTCATCTCCAACCATGAGGGTTATTTAGGCTGTACTCTACACACTGCACACAAACAATAACACTTTTCTACAAAACAGCAACGGCTAACTGTACAGTTTATTAACAACTCAGCTGAAGGTGGCGCTATTGCAGATGTCCCCCAATAGCAGGCTTTGTGTGGACTTTTTGAACAAAATGCTGCAGAAGTATTGGAGCAGAAATGAAAATATTGCTGCACTGATATGAAAGTAACACGAGTATTTGAGCAGCGTGAGGATAGAGCTTTCTCTCAGACTGTGTTTTAAAATGAAGGTCACACTGATGATCAATCAGAGGAAATATCTCACATACTTTAAAAATGAATCTCAGTCTAGATCATCTAAAGGGGAGAGGAAGCTCCCTGCTGATGTAGCTTATATGAACACTAACAGGTTTGGACTGTTCTGCTCTCTGTTCACAGGTTCCTGATCAGTTCCTGATCAGCATCACCATCATCAACATCATCATCATCATCACCATCACCACCATCATCATCATCATCATCATCACCACCATCATCATTATCATCATCACCACCATCCTCACCATCATCATCATCATCATCATCATCAACACCATCACCATCACCATCATCATTATCATCATCACCATCCTTTCATCCTCATCATCACCATCATTATCATCATCATCACCATTATTCTCACCATCATCATCCTCATCCTCATCCTCACCATCATCATCATCATCATCATCACCACCACCATCATCATCATCATCATCACCATCATCACCATCATCATCATCACCACCATCATAACCATCATCATTATCACCCTCATCCTCACCATTATCATCATCATCATCATCATCACCATCATCATCCTCTGTGTAATTGTATCTTTTCTAGGTCTGAAGATAAATTATCATGATGCAACATTTGGAGTTTGTATGTTGATCCCATGTTTAGTGGTGAAGCAGTTTCTTAAAAATGTTAGTTTTAGCATTTTATATGGTGTGTGTGTGTGTGTGTGTGTGTGTGTCCGGTTACAGTGTAAAAACAGTGTAAAAACAGTGTAAAAACTCCCTTTCAGGCTTTTTAACACAGTTGAAGTCAAAGTGCTTCTCAGCTCCTCAGCTCTACTGCGCCACCTGCTGTTCTAATAAAACACTACACCTCCATCGCCTGATTCACTTGTGTTCATCAGCTTCGTCCAGACTGAGACGGGAGCTCCATACAGTGATGTCTGCCTGTGTTTCTTCTCTTCACTGAATGTCATTTTATCTACATTTAACTGCATGTGTTTGATCTGAGTGTGTAACTGCTTTGTTCTCCTCGTAAATAAAAATAGTGACGTTTGATAATATTTGATGATGTGAAAAATCCCCCTGTTTAATGTGCATGTAGACTGAACATCTGTTGAACACAGAAATAAACAGAAACACTTCAGTGTTTTATTAGAGCTCATTTCACATCGTCTCCAGTTAAAACCCTCCAATACGGAGGAGCTTTATCAAGCACTTTTATTCTCTTTAGTCGGTTTGGAAACAACACCTGACCTTCAGAGAGAAACTGCTTCATGTTTTGTCTTTTTAAATGAAAGTCCAGCAGATTCACACAGTTTCTACATTTCTATTTCATTTCAGTTTATTTTCATAAAGTGGAGCAGAAGTAATTCACTATGGAAAATGATTTTAGCGGCATTATGAGGGAAAGGTCAGCCACACTGCTTAAGGCCGGTCTCCTCACTGCTGCTACTTGGGCTGCACCCAGAAACCCCCAAACCTCCTCCTCTCCTCCCAGTCCCAGAAACTGGGTTTGTGGCTCCATCATGCCGTCTGTCCAAAAATAACCTGCATCTTTATTCATGTCGGACTCAGGGTGCCTGGTTTACAGGACAATTCACAGAGACTTAGGCCTGGAGAATAAGGGTTCTCCTGAGCAAATGACCAAAAAAAGGGACAACTTAAATATATATAAGGTGCATGTCATGTTCCACATAATGATAATGACTGTAGGTATAAGGGCTTGCGCTGGTGTCTGTTATGTTCCATCGTCCTAACCAGAAAAACAGTGTTTAGAAAGTGTGTTTTCAGAGATTCCCAACTTTCCACTGGTGCTGGGCAAAAGGTGAGCACAGAATGATGAGGTATCTTTTCTGTACGAGCAGCTAATAGGGACAACACTGTACCATCACATGTATGTCTTTTAGGAGCTAAGAAGTCCCCCTACAGGGATGGACACTGAGCAGGGTGAGGCCACAGCAGAAAGGGGAAGATGACGCGCCCTCCTGTGCCAAGTCTGACCCTGTGAGCCAGTCAGTCCCCTCCACCAGCAGGAGTGCCTCCTGTCCCCCCCTCAGGAAATCCAGCAGCTAAAAGGAGAACACTTCTGTCCTTGTTTAAACAAAAATTGAAAGAATGTGAGGAGTTATTTGGTGAATATTTTATTTGTTTACATAAACTATTTTTAGTTAATCCTTCAAATGAATTCTGATCTGTGTCTGTCTTTTCCTCTTTTGGGTCCAATACTGTGAAATGAAGTGAACTCCACACTGTGGCCTCATTCTCAAAGCCCTGCTTTACACCCTATTAAAAATCTCTGAAGAGCCCTGAGAATTGCTGTCCACTGACGTCCCCATCCAACCTTACGGAGAGGATCTGCAGAGAAGAAAGGCCGAAAATCCCCAAATCCAGGTGAGCAAACCTTGCAGCCTCATACCCAAGAAGACTGGAGGCTGTAATCACTGCCAAAGGTGCTTCAACTAAGTACTAAGTAAAGGGTCTGAATACTTATGTCACTGCAACATTTTAGTTTTTCCTTTTTTTAAATAAATTTGCAGAAATTTATTAGAAAACTCTGTTTTCACTTTGTCATTGCGGGATCAACATGGTGCCAGTGTCTAAAGCTGTATATTTTCCTTCATAATGCCACTTTTATTAAAGATTTATGTTTCCTGATTAAGATTATATTAATAAAGTGCCAGAGAAAGAAAAACTATTCCCAGCAACACTCAGTATAGAAACAATTTTCCTTTATATATGTTTTTATTTACCGTTATTAATTTGAGTTACTTTTAATAAGCTGTTAAATAGTTGTAAACACTGCTTTCTTAAACTAGTTTATCATTTTCAGTTTAGAGAGTCAGAAATATTTTTATTCCGGTTTAGGAGGGACTTTTATTTTGACAGGATTTCGTTCGCTACTCTGTCCAAGTGTTGCTAGCTTCACACTGCTAGCTCGTTGCTCGGGTCTGCAGCGTGACCGGGGAACTGACGCGCCTTGAAACGTGATTGCGTAACGAAGCGTCACTTCCGGCGTTCACGTGATCTCCGGTATGTTTGAGCGCGTGTTTGGACGCGGTTCTGCTTTAGAAGCTCGAGCTGTGATTCTTCACAGAGCGTCGAGCGACCGGCCGGCCCTCCTTTACAGCCTTTACTCTCAGCTCTGTCTCCTTCCTCTGAGACAGCTGCTGTGGTCCTGGAGCTCTCTGCTCCCTGTGCTGCTGTACAGTCCTCTGTCTTACGGAGGGTCGTCGTCTCCTCTCCCGCACCGGAGAGGGCCTGTGGGGGCGTCCGCGTGGCCTTGAAAAAGCCGAGGACTCCTGCACCTCCACCGCCGGTTTTCACCTCTGCTGACCGGTTCGAGGTTCTCGGAGCCCAAAGAGGTCCGGCGTTCAGGTTAGTGAGCTGGACAGTGGGCAGGTGAGTGATTTACATGATTTACTGGATTTAATCATCATTTATTCTGTCATTTCTCTGCTTGTTTTAAAAAGTAATAAATCAGTGTCCCTCATAGTGTCTCAGACTAACCCTGCAGTGTGGAGACTGTCTCTGTCCTCCACATGGTTTATAACTGGAGCTTCAGAAAATCTGCTTTAAAAATCTTATTAGAATTGATATAAATTATTTTACTACACCATCATTCAGTACTACTACTCTTAATGATATTCAGGGATTGTGCTGCTGCTGCTGCCTCCATCCTAAGAGTAGGAAAACTGGTAAATGATCATCGACCCAGATTATCAGTGTTATCCTCCTGATTTCAGTGTAAAGCCATTTTCATCTGGAGAACGTTTCTGCTCCATCTACAGTTTTTAATCTTAGACCCTCCTTCCCCTCACTGCATGCTCAGATTCTGGGAGAGGGGTCAGAGTAAATGTGTAATATTCAATGAGGGAAGTCCTCTCCTCTTTCATAGCCTCAACCCAGAATGTTGATTTAGCTGAATCTCTTTAAAGCTCTGTGGTTCATTACAGACCCCTGTAGCAGTACAGGTCTTGAGCAAGACCTTTACGTACTTTTGCCCACCGCTCCAGGCACGTGTGTTCACAGCACAGCTGGGTTACAGAGGGAAGCCAAATTCCATCAGTCAAAAAATGTCAAATGGTGAATCTGGTTTTCTTGTCTTGTACGTTTTGTTACTTTGAAACAATGCGCAGAGAAGCAAATCAGACTACCACGGTTTTGGAGGTTCCACCGAGATCCCAACATTCCTCTGGGTCCAGAGTTTTCAGAGACAGGATCAGAAAGCGACAGAGGCGGCCGCCGTCATCCCAATGAGTGATTCTGAGTCAATTCAGGCGCTCTACTGACTCTGAGACTCTGTACCCGAGGTGACCTTAAGTAAATTAATTAGACCACTTGTCTTAGGAATTACGGGTCGCCATATTCTTAGACCTTCAGGTTACTTTAACCCGGATCCCTTTTGATATTTTAATTTTTATATTTGTTTTAGACCATTGACTTTTTGACGTGATCCGGACTCAAAGGACGAAGATGTCCAAAGCAGCAAAGAAACACTTAAATTTCAGTACCCCTATCCCTCAGTAGGGACACAATTCTAACAGTGGATGTTTCAGGCTTACCACTCACAGAACATTTCTGCAGGAAGTTCAGGTAAATCTCTTCATAAGCTCCAGCTTGTTCAGAATGCTGCTGCCAGGGTACGAACTAGAGCTAGGAAATTTGATCATATTAGTCAAATTCTTTCATCCTTACACTGATTACCTGTTAAATTCAGTACAGATCATAAAATACTTATCTAAATCTAAATACTAAAATATTAATCTCTCAATGGTCTTGACCCCACATTATCTGGAGGAACTTCTTACACCTTACAGCCCTCCACGTACACTCCGCTCGCAAGATACTGGCCTATTATCAGTCCCACGTATTAGAAAAAACAGTGCAGGAGGAAGAGCCTTCTTTTTATAAAGCCCACAACTTTGGAACAAGCTCCCTGTTAATATCCAGGAATCAGACACACTCTCAGTCTTTAAATCTAGATGAAAAACTTCTCTCTTTAACACCAGCTTTCAGAGAACTCTCCAGTTCTGTGTTCTGTCCTGCTCTGATTACATTTCACCACTGTTCTGTCCTGCTCTGATTACAGGCTTTTTATCACTATTATTGTGGTTGTGTCTCTAACTATTTCTGCTACAGGTCTCTCACTAAACGTAAAGCTTGTTCTAATCGTCATCTTTTTCTCTCTCTCTCCTCATGTCCTGAGCTCCCTGTCTGGAGCTGCTTGTCTGGAGTTTCCCTCCCCACCCCCACTGGATCTATAGGAGCAGCTAGGTCAGTATGTACTAGTTCAAGTACTGCTTTTGCTCGAGCATCGGGTTCTGTTTCTACTCTGAGCAGATTTGTCTTGTCTGCAGACTTCACAGTTCAGTTCATCAATCTTACCCTTGATCTTCATGCTTCATCAGGTAATAAAGCCTATTGTACTCTTTAATGGTGAACTTGGTACCACTTTTGTGGCTTTGTCTTCTTTATTTGAGCCAGTTGTTGTGATGCTTGTGCTCTCTGCTCCCTGTTACTGTACAGTATACTCGCTCACTGACCATTGTTTGCGTTTTTGTCTGTGTTTTTACACAGAGGCAACCACAGAGGAATAAGCTACCCAGGAGGTTGTCAAGCTTGTGCGGCAGACCCAGCTGCTGTTGTAGAGGCAGTCCAAATTCCACCGACTGAAGACGAGGTGTGACCATCTTAATTCCAGCTCTACCAGCGAGGCAGACACAGAAGGTCATCATTTCCTCTCCTGCACCTGAAAGGGCCTGGAAATGTCAGTGTGGCTGGGAAAAGTCTGGAGGACTCTTCCACCACCACAGCTGTTTTCACCTGGATGTCGCCAGGTGGCTTTGGCACCATTGTTCTCCACTATTCTCCATCTGATGCAGCGTGGCCCTGAAAAAGCACTGCAGTACTCTTCTGTCCTCTTTTCGGAAAAAAACAGACACATTTGGACCATCGGCTTCGGGCCACTGCTGGCTGTGGGATAGGTCCGTCTGCACTGACTTTGTAGAGAACTGGAAGAGCTTTCGGCTGCGTCCGGTCCTCTAACACAGAGATGGTCCATCGTTCTCTCCGGGAACATCAAGAAGGTTTAAGGCCTGGACTGACTGACCCTTCCCATTCACACTGTCAGGTTAGTGAACTGCGTAGTTGGCAGGTAAGTGATTTACATGATTTACTTGATTCCACCCATTTATTCAGTCACTTTTCTGCTTGTATTAAAAAGTAATATCAGTGTCACTCATAATATTTCAGGCAAATCCTGCAGTATCAAGACTGTCATGGTTTGTAGTTGTAACGTTGGAAAATCTGCTTTAAAAATATTATTAGATTTTGTAGGGGCCAGTGGTGGCTCCGCGTTTAGAGCTCCTGGCTATTTGACAGTGTTGTGTGTTCGATCCCTGGGCTCGGCAAACTGCCACTCTTGAGCAAGACCTTTACGTACTTTTGCCCACCGCTCCAGGCACGTGTGTTCACAGCACAGCTGGGTTACAGAGGGAAGCCAAATTCCATCAGTCAAAAAATGTCAAATGGTGAATCTGCTTGTCTTGTCTTGTACGTTTTGTTACTTTGAAACAATGCGCAGAGAAGCAAATCAGACTACCACAGTTTTGGAGGTTCCACCGAGATCCCAATATTCCTCTGGGTCCAGAGTTTTCAGAGACAGGATCAGAAAGCGACAGAGGCGGCCGCCGTCATCCCAATGAGTGATTCTGAGTCAATTCAGGCGCTCTACTGACTCTGAGACTCTGTACCCGAGGTGACCTTAAGTAAATTAATTAGACCGCTTGTCTTAGGAATTACGGGTCGCCATATTCTTAGACCTTGAGGTTACTTTAACCCGGATCCCGGATTCAGGCTTACCACTCGGAGAACATTTCTGCAGTCCTGTGAAGGTGAAATTGGGTAATACCTTTTTCAGTGGTATGAAAAAGTTTGGGCACCCCTGATAATTTTGATGATTTTCCTTTATAAATCATTGGTTGTGCTGATCAGTAATTTCAGTTAAATATATCATAAAGCCTATGAACACAGTGATATTTGAGAATAGAAATGAAGTTTATAGGATTTATAGAAAGTGTGCAATAATTATTCAAACAAAATTAGGCAGGTGCATAAATGTGGGCACCCTCAGAACCTCAAGGCTGGACTACTGCAGTGCTGTAGGCTGGAAGTTCAGGTAAATCTCTTCATAAGCTCCAGCTTGTTCAGAATGCTGCTGCCAGGGTACGAACTAGAGCTAGGACATTTGATCATATTAGTCAAATTCTTTCATCCTCACACTGATTACCTGTTAAATTCAGTACAGATCATAAAATACTTCTAAAATATTAATCTCTCAATGGTCTTGACCCCACATTATCTGGAGGAACTTCTTACACCTTACAGCCCTCCACGTACACTCCGCTCGCAAGATGCTGGCCTATTATCAGTCCCACGTATTAGAAAAAACAGTGCAGGAGGAAGAGCGTTCTTTTACAAAGCCCCCAACTTTGGAACAAGCTCCCTGTTAATATCCGGGAATCAGACACACTCTCAGTCTTTAAATCTAGATGAAAAACTTCTCTCTCTAACACCAGCTTTCAGAGAACTCTCCAGTTCTGTGTTCTGTCCTGCTCTGATTACATTTCACCACTGTTCTGTCCTGCTCTGATTACAGGCTTTTTATCACTATTATTGTGGTTGTGTCTCTAACTATTTCTGCTACAGGTCTCTCACTAAACGTAAAGCTTGTTCTAATCGTCATCTTTTTCTCTCTCTCCCCTCATGTCCTGAGCTCCCTGTCTGGAGCTGCTTGTCTGGAGTTTCCCTCCCCACCCCCACTGGATCTATAGGAGCAGATAGGTCAGTATGTACTAGTTCAAGTACTGCTTTTGCTCATGCATCAGGTTCTGTTTCTACTCTGAGCAGATTTGTCTTGTCTGCAGACTTCACAGTTCAGTTCATCAATCTTACCCTTGATTTTCATGCTCTCTACTGCATATTGTGAAACATCATAATTACAGTGAACAAGGATTTCATGCTGTTTGAATATTGTAACACACTGCAACCATCACCACTGTGATCATTGACCACATTCAGGTAATAAAGCCTGTTGTTCTCTTTAATGGGGAACTTGGTACCACTTTTGTGGCTTTGTCTTCATCTGAGCCAGTTGTTGTAATCCTTGTGCTCTCTGCTCCCTGTTATTGCGTTTCTGTCTGTTTCTGTCCGCCTGCTCAGGTACGAGCTCTCCAGGAGGTCGTCAAGCTTGTACGGTCGATCCAGCTGCTGTTTTAGAGGCAGTCAAACTTCGCTGACGAGGCTGGAGGCTGCCCGTGACTCCTCTAACGTGACCATCTTAATTCCAACACAACCGGCGCCACAGACACAGAGGGTCGTCATCTCCACTCCCGCATCTAAAAAGAGCCTGGAACGGTCTGTGTGGCTGGAAAAAGCAGAGGGCTCTTCCACCACAGCAAGTTCTCAGCTCTGCTAACTGGTTCAAGGACCTCAGCTCTTCACCTGCTCCGGCACAGAGGAAGACTCCTTAGGGCGGTGTTCTCACTGTTGAAGATTCTTCTGTAAAACCCTCAAAGTATCGACCCTAAAGAGTAACGCCACGTTCTCCTTTTTACCAGGTGCTCGCTTCCTGGATGTTGCCAGGTGGGTTTGGCACCATCGTTCTACACTGTTCTCCTCCTGATGCAGCATGGTCCTGAAGAAGCACTGCCGTACGCTTCTGGACACTGTTCGGGAAAAGCCAGACATCAGGATCATCGTCTTCAGCCCCCTGACCACTTATAGACCAGTAAGGGAGCCGTTTCCTCAGCTCTTCTCGCTCCACTGCTGGCTGTGGGACAGGTCCGTCTGCTCTGTCTTTGTGGACAGCTGGGAGAGCTTTTGGCTGCGCCTGGTCCTCTACCTCAGAGATGATACTTCACCTGTGCCGCCTGGGGTCCATCGTTCTCTCCAGGAGCATCAAGAAGGTGCCAGGCCAGGACTGACTGGCCCTTCCCAGTCACACTGTCAGGTTAGTGAACTGCATAGTTGGCAGGTAAGTGATTTACATGATTTACTTGATTCCACCCATTTATTCTATCACTTTTCTGCTTGTATTAAAAAGTAATGTCAGTGTCGCTCATAGTATTTCAGACAAATTCTGCAGTGTTGAGACGGTCATGGTTTGTAATTGTAACGTTGGAAAATCTGCTTTATAAATCTTATTAGAATTTATATAAATTCTTCCATCTTTCCGAGTACAAGCAGTTCTGCATTGAGTTTGGGCTGTTAAATATACAGTGGGGCAAAAAAGTATTTAGTCAGCCACTGATTGTGCAAGTTCTCTTACTTAGAAAGATATGAGAGGTCTGTAATTTATCATAGGTTCATTTCAACTTTGAGAGACAAAACAAAAAATAAAAAAAATCCAGGAAATCACATTGTAGGATTTATGAAGAATTTATTTGTAAATTATGGTAAGTTTTTCTGGACTAGTCAAGGTTTCTGGCTCTCACTGACTTGATTGAAGCTCTTCTGTCCTCCACTTGTTACCTGTATTAATGGCACCTGTTTGACCTCGTTATCTGTATAGCACACCTGTCCACAGCCTCAAACAGTCAGACTCCAAACCTCCAACCTGCTTAAGCCAGTACATGTCCAGACCCGTCTGAAGTGAACCACCTTAATTCACTAGATCTCTGTGAAACTAAATCAAGGGTGTAGGTCTGTTAATTACATTGGTGGGAGTCATAAAATCAGTTCACACAGGGTCTCCTGGAAGCTGAGTGTTTCTGTATTTATGATGACCTTAAAACTCTAACTAAAACTACAGGTAATTTCTGAATATGAAGTGTCCAAAATACAAGTGTCCAAAGAAACACATAGGGTAAGAGAGTAAATGTAAATGACTGCAGAATTTTAAATAGTGAAATAGATTTCAGACTGTGTGCTAACCAGCCAATTAATCCTCAGAGTCCATATTGACTATTTAAGTCAAGACAGGTTGCCAAGTAGTATTAAATTTACCACTGCACCCAATTTTAGGTAGGAGGGTTTTCTCTTTCCCTTTAAGTACTCTAAGTAGTCTTAGCCAGAACCATTTGAACAAGATTTCAGTGTAACTGACAGTTCGACAAGGTTTTTCTTGATCAGACTCAGTTCTGAAGTCTTCCTCCGGCGTTACGTTTACTGCAGGATTAAAGTGTTTCCCTACATTCCTAAGACTGACCAATCGAGTTGATTATTTAAGCGCAGAGATGCAAATCCCACTACCTCAGTTTTGGAGGTTCCACCAAGATCCCAATATTCCTCTGGGTCCAGAGTTTTCAGAGACAGGATCACAAAGCGACAGAGGCGGCCGCCGTCATCCCAATGAGTGATTCTGAGTCCATTCAGGCGCTCTACTGACTCTGAGACTCTGTACCCGAGGTGACTGTAAGTAAATGAAGTAGACCGCTTGCCTTATACATTTAGAAGAGACGAGACGCCGTATTCATTTCAGTCTCACAGTTGACTTGGCAACCTCTTGTTGGCAAATTTTAATAAATTTGGATCCCTGAAAAATTCTCTGGTTTAAACAACCCTGAGAATCTAAATATTCAGGACATTTAATTCTGCACTGGCCACACAGACACCAGACTGTACTGTGGGTAGCAAGTGTTAGTCATGGAATGCTGTTCTTTTTCCTCCATGTATACCACCCCTAATGTCCAAATTACTCAATTTTACTTTCATCAGTCCACAGCACCTTATTCTTAAATGAAGCTGGCTTGTCCAACTGTGCTTTAGCAGACCTCCAGCGACTCTGTTTGTGGCGTGTGCAGAAAAGGCTGCTTCTGCATTACTCTCCCATACAGCCTCTCCTTGTGTAAAGTGCGCTGAGTAGTTGAACGATGCGCAGTGACTCCATCTGCAGCATGATGATGTAGGTCTTTGGAGCTGGTCTGTGGGTTGACTATGACTGTACTTACCATCCTTCACCTCTGCCTATCTGAGATTTTTCTTGACCTGCCACTTCGGGCCGTAACTAGAACTGTGCCTATGGTCTTCAGTTTCCTCACCATGTTCCTCACAGTGAAGACTGACAGCTGAAATCTGAGAGCTTTTTGTAGGCTGGAAGTCCAGGTAAATCTCTTCATAAGCTCCAGCTTGTTCAGAATGCTGCTGCCAGGGTACGAACTAGAGCTAGGAAATCTGATCATATTAGTCCAGTTCTTTTATCCTTACACTAATTAGCTGTTAAATTCAGTACAGATCATAAAATACTTCTAACATATTAATCTCTCAATGGTCTTGACCCCACATTATCTGGAGGAACTTCTTACACCTTACAACCCTCCACGTACACTCCGCTCGCAAGATGCTGGCCTATTATCAGTCCCACGTATTAGAAAAAACAGTGCAGGAGGAAGAGCGTTCTTTTAAGAAGCCCCCAACTTTTGAACAAGCTTCCTGTTGATATCTGGGAATCAGACACACTCTCAGTCTTTAAATCTAGATGAACAACTTCTCTCCAGTTCTGTGTTCTGTCATGCTCTGATTACATTTCACCACTGTTCTGTCCTGCTCTGATTACAGGCTTTTTATTACTATTATTGTGGTTGTGTCTCTAACTATTTCTGCTACAGGTCTCTCACTAAACGTAAAGCTTGTTCTAATCTTCATCTTTTTCTCTCTCTTCTCATGTCCTGAGCTGCCTGCCTGGAGTTGCCCTTTTTTGGTTCCGTTCCGGTGTCTTGGTATCAGGCCTGTCCCACTACTCAGCAGAGTTCCAACACAACCATCCTAACCCCTCTCTGTCTCTCTCTTTTACATGTACTGAGATGCCCTGCTGTGTCCAGTCTGGAGGTGTCCATTCGTCTATGTTCCGGAATCAGACCTTCATTATCTCTCTGTCCAGCACCTACTCACACTCCTTCTTCATAACTGTATATTGTTATTCCTTTTCTGATTATTACACAGTGCTTGAAGTTGGAGCGGAGCAGAGTTCTGTTATTCACTACGTCTGCGGTTTTGCTTCTATGCCTTTGAACTCTTCAGCGAGTGTGGACTTGAGTTCTGAACCGAGAAGCTCGGAGATGTTCATTTCAAAACACAGAGAACCTCCTCATCCCTCCATGTCTGTTAGGCCTAGCAGATCAACCTCGCCATCTAAGCTGTTTGCAGTGTTTCTTCTCTTGTATAGAAATTGAGATTTTTAGCCATTATATAAACCAGTGAGTTTTTGGCTGTAGATCCAAATTAGTGATCCTCTGAAAACTTTCTGATGTTGTACAGCACTAAATTTCAGTCTTTTATGGGAGCTTCTTGGTCGAGGCTTCTCAGCTTCACCTCCGTTGCCTGAGTCACTTGTGTTTCTATAAGCTTTGTCCAAACTGAAACAGGAGCACCATACAGTGATGTCTGCCTGTGTTTGTTCTCTTAATTGAACGTTAGTTTTTTTATGTAATCTCTCATATGTCTGTTTATATTCAGCTCGTTATGCTCAGGTCTACAGTGGGACCGGGGAATTGAGGCGCTTGAAACGTGACTTCTTAAACCGAAGCGTCGCCACCTCAGCTCTTCTACTTTGCCTTCACCTGCTTCATCCCTCAAGGACAACCCCTCAGGGCAGTGTTCTCATTGATGGAGATTCTACTGAAACCACTTAAGCATCGAGCCCAAAGAGTAACACCACAGTCTCCTGTTTTCCAGATGCCGTGTTCTGGACTTCGCCAGGCGGCTTCCCTTCACACTGCGACAGCGAGATGCCTTTGGCACAATCATTCTCTACTGTTCGCAGCGAGTTCCTGACGTTGGTGAACTGAATAGTTGGCAGGTAAGTAATTTTACATCATTTTTTCTATTTTAATAACCATTTATTCTGTCATTTCTCTGCTTGTATTAATAATTAATTTGGTCAGTGTCTGTATCTTCAGTATCTCGCACCCAGTCAGCTAAGTACTGAGGTGCTTTCCTCTCTCTTTGAAAAGTGTGTACTATGTCTGTCTCCCTCTGAGCACCATCTTGAGCATCAGGTTTAGACTCTTGAACCTCTTCTGGAGTCTGATCAACACTGTTGGCTGTTGGAATGGGGGGTACACCCCTCTCACCTTGGGATCATCAGCTGCCATTGACTGGTCAGTCTGGGTTTGTTGTTCTTTAACACCCTTTGTATGAAATTTCGCAAGCCTGTGTTTAAGCACTTTCCCTGTGTCTGGATATTCGACTAGGCATGCTGGACTGTTTTTTTGGGTTTTTCCTCTTTCCCTTTAAGTAATCTAAGCAGTCTTAGCCAGCACCTTTTGAACAAGATTTCAGTGTAACTGACTGTACAGCAAGGTTTTTCAGACGAAGTCCTGAAGTCTTCCTCCGGTGTTACGTTTACTGCAGGATTAAAGTGTTTCTCTACATTCCTAAGACTGACTGATCGAGTTGATTCTTTAAGCACGGAGAAGTAAATCCCACTACCACAGTTTTGGAGGTTCCACAGAGATCCCAATATTCCTCTGGGTCCAGAGTTTTCAGAGACAGGATCAAAAACCGACAGAGGCGGCCGCCGTCATCCCAATGAGTGATTCTGAGTCCGAGACTCTGTACCCGAGGTGACTGTGTAAATTAATTAGGCCTTACGAATTTAGAATAAACAGGAGGAGACGGACGCTGTATTCTTAGACCTTCAGGTTACTTTAACCCGAATCCCTTTTGATATTTTAATTTTAACATTCGTTTTAGGCCACTGACTTTTTGCAGCTATCCGGACTCAAAGGATGAAGATGTCCAAAGCATTGCCTTAAGATCATTTCAGTCTCACAGTGGTCTGAACTGGGAATTTCTCGGGATCCAGATTTGTTTTAAATTCTAAGATTCTAGAAAGATTCTAAGATATTGTCTTGAAATAGTTTTATTCTCAGTTTAAAATTTTCAGGGATCCAAATTTATTACAAATTAAGTTTTTAGGACATTTAATTATTCATTACTGTTCAACCTAGAGAATTTTGTAAAGGGATCTGCACTTATTTTTTAGAAAATTGAAAGATTCTGAAGCAAGGTTTTGGAAATAAATGTTTTTCAGGGCTGTTCAAATTAGACATTTTGAGGGTTCTAAGACAAGGGGGTTTATAATACCCAAAGAGTTTAGACTATACACGTGACATTAATACATAGTTACAGTTATGATTAGTAGCGCTTTATTAAGCATAAAGGTATCTGCTATAGATAGAGATATATTTATCCCCCCCCCCCCCAGCAAGCAAAACAGCTCAAAACAGCTCAATGTCCTGTGTCTACCTGTGACCATGTTGAATGCCTAAAATAATTGACATATAAACCCAGTAATTCTATCCTATTCTATCTGCTTTCAAAACTGATTTGACACGAACAGTTGAGGGCCTACTTTATAGTCTTTAATATCAGCTGTTGTCTTTATCTGAGACAGTTGTTGTGATGTACTGTGTTACTGTACAGTACTCTGTCTCGCTGACCGTTGTTTTTTGCGTTTGTCTGTGTTTACTCTGGAGTAACTTGGTGACCGCGGAGGAGCGAGATCTCCAGATGCTCTGCAAGGAGGTCATCAAGCTTGACTGCTGCTGCTGCTGTAGAGGCAGTCCAAACTCCAACGGAAGACGAGGCTGGAGTCTGTTCGTGACTCCTCCAACGATGGTCATCTTAAATCCAGCACTACCGGCATGGCGGACACAGAGGGTTGTTGTCTCCACTCCTGCACCAGAGAGGGCCTGGGGCCGTCGTCGTGGCCTGGAAAAGCAGAGGGCTCCTCCACCACCACAGCTGCTTTTCATCTAAATGTACTGGCGTGAGGTTATCAGTTCTTCAACTTCACCTTTTTCCTTAAAATGTTTTTTTTTTTTTTTTTTTCCCTCCAGGAGTCCTGGACATTGCCAACTTTCTCCACTTTTTCTCTACCCGATGCAGTGAGGCCTTTAAGGAGCACTGCCACACACTTCTGGACACCACTCGGAAAAAGACAGGACCCTAGATTAGGCAGCTGGATAGTGGGCAGGTAATAATATTTCTGTCATTTCTCTGCTTGTTTTAAAAAGTAATAAATCAGTGTCCCTCATAGTGTCTCAGACTAACCCTGCAGTATGGAGATTCTGTCCTTCACATGGTTTATAATTAGAGCTTCAGAAAATTGCTTTAAAAATCTTATTAGAATTGATATAAATTATTTTACTACACCATCATTTAATACTACTGCTCTTATTCTGTTTATTTCAGAGTCTTTATTCATCAGTCTGTTCTCAATTCTTCCTCACTTATTCATCCTTCACCCATAACGCTGTCATATTTCTAATGCCCAGTGCTCCATGCTTTAGCCTCCCCCCCTTTACTGGATCTATAGGAGCAGCTAGGTCAGCCTGTACTAGTTCAAGTACTGCTTTTGCTCGTGCCTCAGGTTGTTACTACTCTGAGCAGATTTCTCTTGTATGCAGACTTCACAGTTCAGTTAATCAATCCTTCCCTTGATCTTCATGCTCTCTACTGCATAATGTGAAACATCATAATTACAGTGAACAAGGATTTCATGCTGTTTGAATATTGTAACACACTGCAACCATCAGCACTGTGATCATTGGCCACATTCAGGTAATAAAGCCTATTGTACTTGGTACCGTATTTTTGGCTGTTCATCACGTCCTTGGTGAGAGTTCAGAGGCTGTCGCCGTTTCCTTCTGAATGCATCGACTCCTCAAGGTTTAGCTATTGCAGTTACTCATGTGGAAGTGGTCGTGGCGGAGTCCCCGCAATTGTTCACTTCTATGCACAACCCAAATCTCAGGTTCTGAAGCTAAATACTCGACAGCTAGTGTCTTATTAACCTTCCAGATTTCTCCACCTCCTTTCAATTTCACCCTAAAGATCTAGAGCATGTAACAGATGATCTGCAGACTGTGATCCGTTCTAGCCTTGGCAGTGTTGTTCCACAACAAATTTGGTAGAAAAGCCTAGCACTGTGGTTTAATGAACAGATATGTACTCTGAAACCGATCACTGCTGAATTGAACTGCAGAACAGAATTAGAAATCTGAGTCGAGTGGTATCAGTTTGGTCGAGCGACCATCCCTACTTTAAGATAAAGAAGACAAAGCTGATATGAAAGATTATAGTCAGCTTTTGTGATCCTTTTGTGCTCTCTGCTCCCTGTGTTACTGTGCAGTTTGCATTTCTGTCTGTGTTTTTACTCAGAGGTGACCACGGAGGAACAAGCTCTTCAGGAGTTCGTCAAGCTGCAATATTGAGACTTCCATGGTTTGTAATTGTAACGTCGGAAAATCTGCTTTAAACGTTTTAATAGAAATTATATAAATTCTTCCATCTTTCAGGGTACAAGCAGTTCTGCATTGTGTTTGGGCTGTTAAATATACAGTGTGGCAAAAAAGTATTCAGTCAGCCACTGATTGCAAGTTCTCTTACTTAGAAAGATGAGAGAGGTCTGTAATTTTATTTAAAAAAAAACAGGAAATCGCATGGTAGGATTTTTAAAGAATGTATTTGTAAATTATGGTGGAAAATAAGTATTTGGTCACCCACAAACAAGATTTCTGGCTCTCACAGACCTGTAACTTTTTTAAGATGCTCTCTCTGTGAAACTAAATCAAGGGTGTAGGTCTATTTATTACATTGGTGGGGGTCATAAAATCGGATCACACAGAGTCTCCTGGAAGCCGAGTGTTTCTGTATTTATGATGAACTTTAAATCTCTAACTGTAAAAATACAGGTAATTTCTGAATATGAAGTTATAAAAGCTCATACAAGTGTCCAAAGAAACACAAAGGGTAAGAGAGTAAATGTAAATGACTGCAGAATTTTAAATAGTGAAATAGATTTCAGACTGGGTGCTAACCAGCCAATTAATCCTCAGAGTCCATATTGTCTATTTAAGTTCCAGCAAGATCCCAATATTCCTCTGGGTCCAGAGTTTTCAGAGACAGGATCAGAAACAGACAGAGGCGGCCGCCGTCATCCCAATGAGTGATTCTGAGTCAATTCGGGCGCTCTACTGACTCCGACACTCTGTACCCGAGGTGACTAAGTAAATTAATTAGACCACTTGCCTTACGAATTTAGAATAAACGGGAGGAGACGAGACGCCGTATTCTTAGACCTTCAGGTTACTTTAACCCGGATCCCTTTGATATTTTCATTTTCAAATGTGTTTTTCTACCACTGACCTTTTGCAGCGATCCGGACTGAAAGGACGAAGATGTCCAAAGCCTTAAAATAATTTCAGTCTCACAGAATTTTCCAATTTAAAACAAATCTGGATCCCAGTGAAGACAACTAAGATATTGTCTTGGAATATTTTGATTCTCAGTGTTGTTTAAAGCAGAGAATTTTTCAGGGATCCAAATTTAGTTTGTAGCCAAGTGAGAATAATGAGACTGAAACTAATGACTTACCAGTTTTTGTTGATATTCCAAAACATTTCTCAGTCTCAGAATGAATGATATTGGGTGAATAAAGGGGGCATCTCTGGTTAAAGTGCTGCAAGCAAAACAGCTGATAGGCCTCATCATGCTCAATGTCCCATGTCCCAGGAAGCAGAAGAAGGGTTATCCACAAGGATAAATTTCCTTTTGGAAAATGAAACCATGATTGCATGTGAATCTTCACTGGTGAATAGCCCTCTGAGAAAAGCCCTGCTGTGAATTCATTCTCAGATCAGGTGGCTAGAAACAGCTATGTCAGGAAATGCAGTAGTGCTTCAGATGGTTTCCACAACATCACAACAGCAGTGTAAGAAAAATGAGGATGTGTACGATGTGGATATTTCAGACTTGACATATCTTCATCATCAAATGATGGAATTGTTTTGCAGCAGTCTGATGATCAGATATTAATATTGTCTGATACTCACAAGTACTCACTAAAGGAAGGATCGTTTTTGTCTAAAAAAAAAAAAAAAAAAAAAAAAAGAATCAGTTCAGGAGTGTGTCTTATTCTCTCCTGTATCAGCTCTGTCTTCATCTTAGACAGTTGTTGTGATGCTTGTGCTCTGCTCCCTGTGTTATTGTACAGTACTGTCTCACTGATCGTCGTTTGCGTTGCTCTGTGTTTACTCTGGAGGTACTTGGTGACTGCGGAGGAGTGAGATCTCCAGGCGCTCTGCAAGGAGGTCATCAAGCTTTACTGCTATTGTTGTAGAGGCAGTCCAGACTCCACCAACGGAAGACGAGGCTGGAGACTCCTCTAACGCTGGCCATCTTAAATCCAGCACTACCAACGTAGCGGACACAGAGGGTTATCATCTCCACTCCCGCACCGGAGAGGACCTGGAAAAGCAGAGGGCTCCTCCACCACCACAGCCAGTTTTCACATCTACTAACTGCTGCGAGGTCCTCAGCTCTTTGTTGCGCCCTGAGGAGACGCTACAAGGCCGTTCTTCCCTCATCTTGTGTGGTACCTGTGCGTAAAACACTGCACCCAAAGGACCTAAACAGCTTCAGGCCGGTGGCACTGGCTTCTCATCTGATGAAATCACTGGAGAGGCTGGTCTTTTAACCACATCCGCCCTCTGGTGAGCCCATCCATGGACTCTCTTCAGTTTGCCTACCAGTCTGGTGTCGGGGTGGATGATGCTGTCATCTGTCTTCTACACAGAGCTCTTTCTCACCTGGAGAAGCCCGGCAGCACTGTGAGGACACACACCAAAACACACCACAACAACGCAACACCAAAACACACCACAGCAACACAACAGGGAGGGAGGTTCTAGCTAGAGAGCTCGCCCATGCCCATTACCAAGATTCTCAATCTTTCAGAAATGATTAGCTGACATGCACTGATTCACATCACACAGTGTTTGAGCTCGTTTAGACTCATTGTGGTGATGAACCCCCAAGTTCAAGATTCCTTCAAGATCTGTTTCATCTAGTGTTGTATGGCTAAAACAGTTAGTGCTGCCATCTGGTGACCAGTTTGTGTCCTCCCTCTCTCTCTCTCTCTCTCTCTCTCTCTCTCTCTCTCTCTCTCTCTCTCTCTCTCTCTCTCTCTCTCCGCCGCTGACCCCGCCCCCTGTTTACAGAGAGGGATGTAAATATAAATGCGTCTTCAGAGAGACACAAAATAAATAAATTAATAAACCAAAAAAACGAAGTATCTCTGCCAAACTGTCTGTTTTAGGGTCACTTTGTGGGTCCAAAGGCAAGATAAAGGAGGAGGGCTGAGCGTAGAGTAGCAGCTCCTCCCCACAGAACAGTCTTCTGATTAAATTTGATATGCTAACATTTAACAACACAGAGCTACATTGATTTATGTCATTTATGTAAAATGATTTATGTAATGTGGGACATTTGACCTATTTCAAAAGCAAAAAAAAAAAAGGAATCAACTTAAGAAGTTCATTTATTCAGAGTTCATTTGTACACAATTATGCAAATCATACAAATTAGGAGATGATGTCATTTAGCGACGTCTAGCGACCTTTAGGACGGTCAACAGCTGCTTTCCTTACCTAACCACGCCAATGGCGGTCACGCTGAGGCAGCTTGGGACTCTGAGGATTTCCTGCTGCTCTGACAGTCTTTTAGCTGGTAATTGTGTTATTTTCCTGTAAATATGGTGATGGTCAGTAGTCTAGCTCTGGTCACATCAGTGTCGCGGTGAGGGTCATTTATTTGTTTATTATTATTATTATTTGTCTTTTCTGCTGTGTTATATGAGGGAGGAGGTAAGACCGCTGTGTTTAGTGTTTTCTCTTTTTCTAGGTTATTTAGTAAGATGGGATGTGAGGTTCTGTTTATTTTGGTCTTCTCTCACCCTGAAGTTTTATGATGTTCATTTGATGATGTTTGTTTGTGTTGAAAATAATAAAAGATTTCACTTGAGCATCAGATCTGTTGTGCTGGTTCCTTTATTTCTCTCCCCAAAGCTCTAGACCTCAACTTCACTATATTATAAAGGGTGTGATGAACGGGGTCAGAAGTTCACTTTTAATGTTGCAAATAAATCAGCCCAGGTTTCAGAAAGCAGTTGTAGCTAATCTACGGCTGTCAGTGGGCTTTAAGTTATATGTTGAGGTGATAAACTAAAGCAGTAATTAATGCTGTTTAATGTAGAAGGAGTTTTCTAAAGAACCTAAATGAGCATCTCTTACCAGCCTCAATGATCCACAGCCTCCTACCCTGCTACCTTTGGTGCAGTTCTGTGACTCTTAATTGTAGAAGTAACACGGTCGGTCCTTTCTTAAATAAAAGGTTCAGGAGGAAAAAGATACGAGTGAAACTTTCAGAAACTGGGTGTGAAGAGCCGACAATTATCATTCACAAGCCCTGAAACATGCCAGCAGTCACTGTCCATCAGTTTGCTGGTCAGGTTAAAATGTGCAGTGCTGTGAGTCCAGAAGCAGGATCAGGATCTTCATTTTAGACCAAGTCCATTTACACTGACGTTCCCACAGCTCTGAATGTCTGCTTTTGTAGAAGTTCATCAGTTTAACCTGGAAAGCGCAATCCTGCTCACGTCTTTCCCACTGTGGTACAGAACAGAAACACACACATATATCATGGCCGAAGCTCTCTGATGAGGACGTTATTCGTACAGCTAATCTAACAGCTCAATGCTCTCTGATGAGGAACCAAGACTGAAAGGGGGAACCCATCCTCCTCCAGTCGACACTGGATCATAATAAAAATCAAAACAGGAATAAAAACAATAACAAAACAAAAAGGTCAATTTTGCATCAAGACAAACAAGATGAGAATGTGAGTGAGAGAGATAAAGTCCATGCAGGTAAACAGTCAGAAGCAGAGTCATGCAGGGAGGTGAGGATGAGTCAATGTGAGGCTCCAGAGCAGGACCGCGGGCAGGAGGGCAGTGGAGAGCCAGGTCAGGTCAGGCGGTACCAGGATGGAGCAGTTGGCCCCGGGCTTCTCAGTACATGTGAAAGAGACAGAAAACAGAAAGGAGGGAAAACACAGAGGGTTAGGAGGAGCACAGGAAAAGGTTACAGGAGGAGGGGTGTTCAGGAGAGGTCAGATCAGACTGATGTCCGGCCTGTAAAGGAAGGAGATTAGAGAGACTGCAGAACTGATCAGGAACCTGTGAACAGAGAGCAGAACAGTCCAAACCTGTTAGTGTTCATATAAGCTACATCAGCAAGGAGAACAGTCCAGTGCACTGATGGATTCTCTGAAAGCTTGAGCTTAAAGGTAGGTTTTTAATCTGGATTTAAACACAGTGTGTCTGAGTCCCGAACAGCAGCAGGAGGTTTATTCCAGAGTTGAGGAGCCTGATAAGAGAAAGCTCCTCCTCCAGCGTTGATTCTCCTGAGGCGAGGAACTGACAGAAGGCCAGCGTCCTGCGAGCGAAGTGTACGTGACTGCTTGTAGGTTTAAGAAGTTCCCCAAGATATTGTAGGGCCAAACCGTTTAGTGACTTATAGGTCAGAAGGAGTATTTTATAATCAGTGCAGAATTGAACTGGTAACCAGTGCAGGGACGAGAGAATGGGACTAATATGGCCAAATCTCTGAGCCCTAGTGAGCTCTCTAGCAGCTGCATTCTAAACTAGTTGGAGCTTTTTGTTAATGGTTTACATGAACTTCCAACCAGAAGAGCTTTATAGTCATCCAATCTAGAAGTTATGAATGCTGCACCAGCTTCTCTGCGTGATGTAAGGAGAGTACATTACCCAGTTTAGCAATATTACGTAGGTGGAAGAAGGCAGTTTTAACCATGTAACAGAGGACAGAGTCAGAAACAGCTCCTAGGCTTTTTACAGTGCTACTGGGTAAGACTGAGAATCCATCTAAATCTACAGCAATATTTGCATGTTTGGATCAATAAGTAAGACCTCTCTATGTCTTTCAGACAGGCTGTTATTTTATTAAGGTGGATAAGTAGAGCTGGGTGGCAATGAAAGTCAAGTCAATGCCATGTTTACAGATTATGTTGCCCAGCTGCAGCAAATAAAGAGTAAATACGAGTTCTCTGTTTTAGAGGACGCAGGCGTACCACTCCAAGACGCTGACCTTTTCCTAATTAATGCAACATGGTCAAGATTAGAGCGGAGCACAGACAGCAGATCATCTGTTTCATGCTCAGGATCTAGAGGAGGAGATGGGCAGGAGATGGTTAAATCTGGAGGGTTATTAATAAAGACACTGGCTGTAGAGGTTGTTATGGTATGCTTGCTCATAAAGCGAGGCTGCAGGAGGATCTCCTGGTTTAAGACTACATGGTTAGGTAGTGGTCAGAGATAGAGTTAGGCTGAGAGATGCTGACTATGCTGACTGTCTCAATACCCAGGTTCAGAACTAGGTGTGTATGGTTGCATCTCGGAGTTGGACATCTAAGATTGATTAAACCAGTTCTGAGGGGTCCTGAGTCTCCAAGTGAATATTTAAATCTCCAACATTTAAAGTCTTATCAGTAGAGAAAGCTCCCTCTGATAAGAAGTCAGCAAATTCACTCAGTAAATGTGTATGAAGTCCAGGAGGACGACAGACTGTAATAAACAGAAGAGAGAGCTGCTTTTTAGAAGCCGGGGAAGAGTCTGCCACTTTCAGACTCAGCACTAGAAACGATTTCACTTCAGAACCTGAGTTTTGGGTTTATGTCCAGAACTGGATCAGAGATCGAGGCTACTCCACTGCTGTGACCAGACCTGCGAGGAGAACTGCAGGAGTTCAAGCCTGGGGGAGTCGATTCATTCAAAGCAATGATTCATTAGGTTTAACCCCCGTTTCACAAAGACACAGTGAACTGAGGAGGTTTTCAGTAATAATCTCAGTGACAGGGACTGCTTTAGCTTCTAGAGATCCTACATTTAACAGCCCAAACTTAATGCGGGAAACACGAAGCGCTAATGTTGATTTAATCAGGTTGTTACGAGTCGAGCTTCTAAAGAAGAACCGAATCCAAACAGCGGTTCAGAGTCTCGCTCAAAATACCGGAGATCACGTGATCGCCCGAAGTGACGCTTCGCACGTCACTGAACGTAATTACGTTCAAGGCGCGTCACTTTCCCGGGAGCAACGAGCTGAATATGAACTGAAATATGAACTGAAATGAAATAGAAATGTAGAAACTGTGTGAATCTGCTGGACTTTCATTTAAAAACACAACAAAACATGCAGCAGTTTCTCTCTGAAGGTCAGGTGTTGTTTCCAAACCGACTAAAGAGAATAAAAGTGCTTGATAAAGCTCCTCCGTATTGGAGGGTTTTTAACTGGAGACGATGTGAAATGAGCTCTAATAAAACACTGAAGTGTTTCTGTTTATTTCTGTGTTCAGCAGATGTTCAGTCTACATGCAGATTAAACGGGGATTTTTCACATCATCAAATATTATCAAACGTCACTATTTTTATTTACGAGGAGAACAAAGCAGTTACACACTCAGATCAAACACATGCAGTTAAATGTAGATAAAATGACATTCAGTGAAGAGAAGAAACACAGGCAGACATCACTGTATGGAGCTCCCGTCTCAGTCTGGACGAAGCTGATGAACACAAGTGAATCAGGCGATGGAGGTGTAGTGTTTTATTAGAACAGCAGGTGGCGCAGTAGAGCTGAGGAGCTGAGAAGCACTTTGACCTTAACTGTGTTAAAAAGCCTCGGGCTGCTTCCAGAAACTCCAACATTTACTGCTCATTTTCAGTGAACAACCGCAAGCACTGTCTGCTCAGTTCAGCTTTATTAATCACCCTATTTCTAACAAGCTGTTCTCATTATATATATATATATATATATATATATATATATATATATATATATATATAAATAATTCACAGTTAAAAGTTAAATAGACAGAATTGCTGTATATGTGCTGCTCTGTGTAGCAGCTGTGATTGGCTGGGCAGTACTAGGGGTGTGCTGAAAGCGAGAGTTGTGATTGGCTCAGTTCATCAGTAGTCAACATCATATCTAAAAGAGATCAGCTGTCCCATTTCCCCAATTACTGCTACACTAATGAGTTTTCTCCTCAGAGCTCAGACTCAGTGTTTCACATCAAGATACAGAGAGAAGTTCAAAACAAAGAAACATCCAGAACACATCAGTAATGCAGGCCAGCTGTTCATTCAGGCTCTGTTCCTGAACGTGATACGAATATTATAAACTTCACAGTTGTTTGGAGAAGATGAAACATTAAGAACACAAACTGAGGGAGGCAACAATGACACACTGACTAGAAACACAGAAATAAACTGAACCATTGGTACAACCAGACAAGATAACTAAGGTAAGGAACCACTGGACAATGAACTAACAAACCGCTGACTGACAGGAACACATCAAGGACAGGGCAAACAAACACGTGCACCATGTGCAAAGACAGACAAAGACCAGCGTGAAACACAGGGGTAGATATACACAAGCAAGGACGAGGGCGTGGCGAGGAACGGGGTACAGGTGTGAACACTTAGGCACAGGAGGGACCAGAACTGACGAGAGACAAAAGCACGAGGCAGGGCAAAACAAGGTCAGGCTAGAACAACTGAAACGGCACAGCTAGAAATAAAACAGGCAGGGTAAGACCAGAACAGAGGAGACCAGGACAGGTGGGACAGAAACTGATTCACTGATTAGTTGTGAGCTTTTCTGTGGACGAGTTGTGATGAAAAGGAGGAAAACACTTTTCTCCAGTTTGGATCTCAGCCCCTTTTCTTCCTACAATGGAAAACACACACACACACACACACACACAATCACACACACACACATATTAAACACTTTATACACTTTCATCTCCAACCATGAGGGTTATTTAGGCTGTACTCTACACACTGCACACAAACAATAACACTTTTCTACAAAACAGCAACGGCTAACTGTACAGTTTATTAACAACTCAGCTGAAGGTGGCGCTATTGCAGATGTCCCCCAATAGCAGGCTTTGTGTGGACTTTTTGAACAAAATGCTGCAGAAGTATTGGAGCAGAAATGAAAATATTGCTGCACTGATATGAAAGTAACACGAGTATTTGAGCAGCGTGAGGATAGAGCTTTCTCTCAGACTGTGTTTTAAAATGAAGGTCACACTGATGATCAATCAGAGGAAATATCTCACATACTTTAAAAATGAATCTCAGTCTAGATCATCTAAAGGGGAGAGGAAGCTCCCTGCTGATGTAGCTTATATGAACACTAACAGGTTTGGACTGTTCTGCTCTCTGTTCACAGGTTCCTGATCAGTTCCTGATCAGCATCACCATCATCAACATCATCATCATCATCACCATCACCACCATCATCATCATCATCATCATCACCACCATCATCATTATCATCATCACCACCATCCTCACCATCATCATCATCATCATCATCATCAACACCATCACCATCACCATCATCATTATCATCATCACCATCCTTTCATCCTCATCATCACCATCATTATCATCATCATCACCATTATTCTCACCATCATCATCCTCATCCTCATCCTCACCATCATCATCATCATCATCATCACCACCACCATCATCATCATCATCATCACCATCATCACCATCATCATCATCACCACCATCATAACCATCATCATTATCACCCTCATCCTCACCATTATCATCATCATCATCATCATCACCATCATCATCCTCTGTGTAATTGTATCTTTTCTAGGTCTGAAGATAAATTATCATGATGCAACATTTGGAGTTTGTATGTTGATCCCATGTTTAGTGGTGAAGCAGTTTCTTAAAAATGTTAGTTTTAGCATTTTATATGGTGTGTGTGTGTGTGTGTGTGTGTGTGTCCGGTTACAGTGTAAAAACAGTGTAAAAACAGTGTAAAAACTCCCTTTCAGGCTTTTTAACACAGTTGAAGTCAAAGTGCTTCTCAGCTCCTCAGCTCTACTGCGCCACCTGCTGTTCTAATAAAACACTACACCTCCATCGCCTGATTCACTTGTGTTCATCAGCTTCGTCCAGACTGAGACGGGAGCTCCATACAGTGATGTCTGCCTGTGTTTCTTCTCTTCACTGAATGTCATTTTATCTACATTTAACTGCATGTGTTTGATCTGAGTGTGTAACTGCTTTGTTCTCCTCGTAAATAAAAATAGTGACGTTTGATAATATTTGATGATGTGAAAAATCCCCCTGTTTAATGTGCATGTAGACTGAACATCTGTTGAACACAGAAATAAACAGAAACACTTCAGTGTTTTATTAGAGCTCATTTCACATCGTCTCCAGTTAAAACCCTCCAATACGGAGGAGCTTTATCAAGCACTTTTATTCTCTTTAGTCGGTTTGGAAACAACACCTGACCTTCAGAGAGAAACTGCTTCATGTTTTGTCTTTTTAAATGAAAGTCCAGCAGATTCACACAGTTTCTACATTTCTATTTCATTTCAGTTTATTTTCATAAAGTGGAGCAGAAGTAATTCACTATGGAAAATGATTTTAGCGGCATTATGAGGGAAAGGTCAGCCACACTGCTTAAGGCCGGTCTCCTCACTGCTGCTACTTGGGCTGCACCCAGAAACCCCCAAACCTCCTCCTCTCCTCCCAGTCCCAGAAACTGGGTTTGTGGCTCCATCATGCCGTCTGTCCAAAAATAACCTGCATCTTTATTCATGTCGGACTCAGGGTGCCTGGTTTACAGGACAATTCACAGAGACTTAGGCCTGGAGAATAAGGGTTCTCCTGAGCAAATGACCAAAAAAAGGGACAACTTAAATATATATAAGGTGCATGTCATGTTCCACATAATGATAATGACTGTAGGTATAAGGGCTTGCGCTGGTGTCTGTTATGTTCCATCGTCCTAACCAGAAAAACAGTGTTTAGAAAGTGTGTTTTCAGAGATTCCCAACTTTCCACTGGTGCTGGGCAAAAGGTGAGCACAGAATGATGAGGTATCTTTTCTGTACGAGCAGCTAATAGGGACAACACTGTACCATCACATGTATGTCTTTTAGGAGCTAAGAAGTCCCCCTACAGGGATGGACACTGAGCAGGGTGAGGCCACAGCAGAAAGGGGAAGATGACGCGCCCTCCTGTGCCAAGTCTGACCCTGTGAGCCAGTCAGTCCCCTCCACCAGCAGGAGTGCCTCCTGTCCCCCCCTCAGGAAATCCAGCAGCTAAAAGGAGAACACTTCTGTCCTTGTTTAAACAAAAATTGAAAGAATGTGAGGAGTTATTTGGTGAATATTTTATTTGTTTACATAAACTATTTTTAGTTAATCCTTCAAATGAATTCTGATCTGTGTCTGTCTTTTCCTCTTTTGGGTCCAATACTGTGAAATGAAGTGAACTCCACACTGTGGCCTCATTCTCAAAGCCCTGCTTTACACCCTATTAAAAATCTCTGAAGAGCCCTGAGAATTGCTGTCCACTGACGTCCCCATCCAACCTTACGGAGAGGATCTGCAGAGAAGAAAGGCCGAAAATCCCCAAATCCAGGTGAGCAAACCTTGCAGCCTCATACCCAAGAAGACTGGAGGCTGTAATCACTGCCAAAGGTGCTTCAACTAAGTACTAAGTAAAGGGTCTGAATACTTATGTCACTGCAACATTTTAGTTTTTCCTTTTTTTAAATAAATTTGCAGAAATTTATTAGAAAA